>NC_091133.1:19241830-19436830 GCF_040183065.1 Periplaneta americana
AAACAATATTGGTTGGTGTGTTCCTATAAGCATTACTGCACTCAAGAACACAGCAATTTGCGTTACCTTTCCGCTTTTTAGGATCGTCCATATTTCTAATCATTTAACCTGAGATGTTATGTACTCGTATATTCATACGCTTCAAGCACAACCCTATCGCTGCTGTCCTGCAGTTAGTAACAACAGTCGCCACCAGAGGAGCTTGCACAGTGCCTATATCCTTACACAAACTTTCCACACCTGGCTTTGCTTTCTACGAAAGTATTAATCATTTGAGAGAGATCCAAGTGTTTGATAACTTCACTCTCAATAGACATGCTAGCTAAAGCTTAGAAAAGGTCATGGCTCATTGCAGAACGCAAATATGTTTTTATTAATTTTAACTTACTGAAGCTACACTCTCCACTAGCCACTGAGATAGATATAGTCAACAAAATCCTAAGACATATCCAAATGTTGGGAAAACAGTTCACCATGTTGTTTCAAAATAAAATTAGTGATGAATCCGACTACTACCTGTAAATGTATTAGTTCATCGCAGAGCTCCTGGCCGTTAACATCACTTTCTCCTGAAGTCTGATCCAGAAAAATTTCTTGGAGGTTAAGGCATTTGGATTTCAGAAATTGAGGATGTTGTGTAATTTCTGCATGTTTTACAGTACTCTCCAAACATCACTGTGTGTATCCAGCTGCTTGAATCTTTGTTGCATACAGAATAATGCTGTATCAATTAATGGATACAATACTGTGGTTTTAAAGTTTATTTCAGGGTTGTGAGGGGCTTCATCTTTTGCTTCATAAAGAAATTGTCTCTTTTTTTGCTGGATGGTGCTTTATGAAATACAGGATCAATGTCAAATATTTCTGCTATTTTTTGGCCGTTGTAATAGCTGTGACATAAGCAGAGTCCTGATAATCTCTCAGAGTAACAAGATATTATTCATTGTGCACACTAATGTGATGTGACGTAAGCTCGATCTTTGTAATGCAGAAACATTAAATTCAGAAGGTAAAAGGTAAAGGTATCCCTGTAACATGCCATGAAGGCACTTGGGGGGCATGGAGGTAGAGCCCCATGCTTTCCATGACCTCGGCACTAGAATGAGGTGGTGTGGTCGGCACCACGCTCTGACTGCCTTTTACCCCCAGGAAAGACCTGGTACTCAATTTTATAGGAGGCTGAGTGAACCTCGGGGCCATTCTGAAAGTTTGGCAATGAGAAAAAATCCTGTCACCACCTGGGAAAATTCAGAGGGTGCAACGGTAAATATAGATACAATAGATTAATTGTGGTCTCATCTACCAGAAATATTTTTTGCTATAAAAGTATCAGTGTTTCATTAAATACATAATATGAATATGATTATTCATTATTTTGGCGCCCTCTCAAGTTGGTGCCCAGGGCCCTTGGGCCGACCTTGTTTATAATTATTGTATATTGATTAAATAACATTTGAATATTCTATTATGCCTCAAGTCGCAACGTTCCTAGCTTATAATTCAACAAAACAGAGTTCGATTTTGTAGGGAAATCGAAATTTATCTCCTCTCTCTTTCACCCCCAGGAAGTACACACTGTACAGGGCACCAGTACCTTTCTTAGACATCAATAAAAATGTAGTTAGAATAAACTCTGAACATGCATAATAAACGTGATGTATCCCCAGCAGATAAACACATTGCAATTTAGGAATAATTCATGCAATAAATTTTATACTCAAAGACAATGTAATGTATATTGTATCATGCATCCTACAATACGCAGTTGATAATAGAAAAGTTACCTGTAATTGAGGTTTTGACTGATAAGTACACTTAGCGGCAAAAAGAATGGGCCGACTCTTGGTCGATAGAAATGCTAAGTTCTATCGCGCAGTTCACTCGTGTAAACATAACCCAATGCAAGGCATTGCTGTGGTGTCTCTTCATTGAAAGTCGTCCATCTAGAATGTAGTAAACATTACGAGCAGTGTGTGGCCCAGTGGTAAGAAGTCTGACATCCATGCCAGAGGTTGTGAGTTTGCCTCATGGTACGGTACAATTATTTTTTTTTATTTTAACTTTTACTTAATTTATTAGTTTAAATGTGAAATGGCATTTGTTAACAAACTTCGTTATGCCTGCCTTGTAAAAATATTATTGCCCATCACCTGTGGGCTATTAATAGATGAGACCTGGTCTGTATAAACAAAAATACTTGTTTCACATCCTAAAAAACGGACGCATATCAAACACAAATAAATAATTAAAGTAACAAAAACAAACAATTTTTTAATATATTAACAAAACAAGGCTGTGGTGGGGACTAGCATCTCGTCCACAAACCACCTGCATCAACATCTGCCCTCATTCTGCGCGGCATGGAGTCCACAAGATTATGGAACAGGTCTAAATTCTTGGCCATCTTCTCCCTTGCATCTAGAGCTCTGTCCCACAATTCCTCAGGTGTCCGAATGGGTGGTTGTTCTGCCCAATTAGAGCGTAGGATCCTTTTGACTGCAGCCCACAAATTTTGAAACGGATTCATATCTGGTGAATTTGGAGGCCAGCCGACTGGGTCGACATCACGCCTTCTTGTAAACCATCTTTGAATCCGGTTGGCGGTGTATATCGGATGATTATTCTGCTGGAAGAAAAGTATTCCTTCTGGATATCGTTTTCGGGCGGAAGGGATCATTACATTTGCCAAAATGTGTTCGTAGACTTCTGCCGTAAACAGACCGTGGTTGCGTTCCAGAAGTACTTCCCCATCATATGACATCCACCTCCAACACGCGACCCTCACGCGAAGCGTATCGGTGGTCAATCATACAATAAACTAGGGCAGTACTATCATTGCTATTGGAGACAATTACCTCGTCGGAGAAAATGACATTTCTCCAATCAAAGTCCTGTCGGAGAGTAGCATACACAGAATGTTACTGGAGACAATTACATGGTCGGAGAAAATGACATTTCTTCAATCGAAGTCCTGTCGGAGAGTAGCATACGCAGAATAACCTATGCGAACCAGGGCAATGAGTTATTGTTTCTGTGCCATCTTCAAGCGTAATGACGAGAAAGAACGTTATATTAACAGATAGCAGTATTGCTTGAAAGAGAGAGGGAGGTTTATTATTTATTAGAGTTTGGGCATATTCTAAGATATATCACCACATAATTATAGCTTTGCGAACACATATGATGACAAATTTGTAATAAAAAAAAAGAAGATTGGGGGAGATTCGAACCTTGAGCTACTACTACTAACTTGTTCAATATACCAATGCCGTAACAACTTAAGCTACTGCAACTATTTATATCAGTTCGGCATAATACATGGTTTTCCTGTTCATATTCGCTCCGGTTGATTTTATTATTATTTCACTCTTCAAGGGCCCTGATGTATCTAGAATCAACCCGCCATTCGATTTTATTACATATTTTAGCCTCTTAAATAAAATACAGCAAATTTAAATGGTTTAATTATGTGTTACCTAGTGAACTACGGCATTGACGAGACGAGCATGCGCAATGTATGTCTCTTGAACTTAGAAATTGTCGGCCGGCCCATTCTTTTTGCTGCTAAGTGTACATCTATTATCAGGCAGTACATCTCAATTGACAATTTGTGTCAGAGGAAGAAAAATTGTTTTTATACATGTTAAGTTTGATTAGTGTAATTGTTAACTAGTCAGCGATGTATGCAATGGAGAGGGAAAGGAACTGGCCCCCTACCCAATTATCTCCTTGCTTAGTTATCTCATGAGTGAAGCTTTATTTGTTCAAACATGTCTTCAGATAGTTAATTAAACAACAACAACAACAATGGAAAAGTGCTGGCAACTTAGTTTATACAAAAGTGCACTTAATGTTCATCTTGCCATTCTCCTCATAAGTCAGTGGTGCATATTCAAGCCTGTATGAGCTGAAGCCCGTGGCAGGCAGATTGCTCTGCAGCAGGTTACCTTTCCTCCCCTACTAGAACACACTGAAAGAGGGGTAGCAGTGCAAAGGTTGTCCATGCATAGGTTAAGTAAAGCAGCAATGTATGGAATAAGGAGATATACTGTTCTTAATATGTGGAAAACATTGGGTTATTAAGAAATTAAGAATTCAGAGATGTTAAATAGAAATGATTCAGTACAAATTATAGCTCTTCTATCACCCCCATTTCAAAAATCCAGGAAATCTGCCTCCAGAATTGCAGCTAAAATTAATTGATCTTTCATATACTGTACTGCTGAAATGTGTGTATAATGACAAGGACTTCTTTAGCTTCTACCATTTCTTAAACTATCAACTGTGTCAGAAGATTCGTAATTTACACTGAAAATTAGCCTATTATGATTTTCAGCAGCACATACATACCGGTAGGTTTTCATGAACCTAACAAAACCAAGATTAAAGGCCAAACTATTCGATTATGATAAGCACCTTATGCTTTACAAGGAAGGCTCACCAAGTGGTAAATGGATTTTCACAACTATTTTTCCCCCATATGTTCCATTTGAAATAAGGGTTATTTGCAAGGAGACGTCGTTGCACATAGGCCAGTTTTACACTAATCCTAAACATCTTTAGCATGACTTGTTGCTTGTGGGCCGTTCCAAACCCCAAACTCCACCCCTAAGAGCACCAGTCCTTATATACTCGTGTGTGCATTTACCTCTTTTTTTTTTGTTTTCAGAATTATAGAGGATTATCACTTAAAATCATCACAAGTATATGGTTTAGCTGGAAAAAAATTGGCACGAGATTGTCGTCTTATGGACATTGAACAACTGGTATCTTGTATTCACAATTCTGGAGTTACTGGTATCAGTTCAGTTTGTGATAGTGTTCTGTTGCTTTGCATACAAGAATTAGCATTGAAAACGGATCCTGGAGACGTGGAGCCTTTAGTGAAACTACTCACTGATATAGGAAATAAGGTGAGTGGTTTTTTTACATTAACTTTTTCGCATCCTGGGAAATATTAGTATTGGTGTTCTCAATTATTTATTTTAATTTTTTTTTCTGGCACCCTTGTGAAACCGAAGTAGAGTGTTCCTTTCTTTCTTTTCCCACCTCATAGTTTTGTACACTGCATTTGATTTAAAACCATACTCTTAAGCAGCACTTAAATTTTTGTCTGTTGTAATAACGGTTTCTATAATGCAGCCTGCAAGATAATCCCAAAAGATCATTACGAATAATTGTTATCAATTAAAAATAAAATGAAATTCATAGCTTCATTTAAAAGCACTTACCAGGCTCAAAGTGATATTAAAAATATTGTCATTCTGTTATACACACATTTTTTACATGTACAAAGGCAATTCTTTTATTATCCAGTTCAATTCCTGTCTTGTTACGATATGAATTTCTCGATGTATGCATTCTTGCAGCTGTTCAAAAGTATGAGAATTTGTTCTGTATAATTTGAGACTTTCATGGTGATTTACATGGTGCGAGGTTTTTGGGTATTTATACCATGTCATAGAGACATTCAGTATTTCGGATATTTCAGATCTACATATTGGCTCTATCATCAGGGAAGGTAGGGAAAGGGGGATAAGGAAACCCATTTGTTGGATCTTTTACCAAGAGCCATTGTCCAGGAATGAAAAATTAAAAGTTTTGGAGCTTATATATCGATTCCTTCAGAGAAGGCAGGGAAAGAGGATCAAGGAAATATATCAATTGCAAAAATTTACGGTAATATTTTTTCAAGCATTTGGCAATACATTGTACAGCATATATAACATACAGGGTTGTGGTATACTGTATGTAAAAAATATTTAAACGGGAATAATAATAGAAGCATGTGTACACACAAAAGTTATACATCAAATTGTTTGTAAGAATTGCAGACTAGACGAAAGATTACAACAATCAAACGAAACACTAATATAGGTAAATAATGGATGCTGAAATGTATGTACGTATTAGAATTCTAAGCTAAAATAAAGAAAATATCTATGGTGTTGAACAGCAGCCTCATATATCACTTGATCTCTATCAGAAAAGTGTTCCAGAATCTTCTGCAAACATATCTTATGTCAAGACATGGATACAAACTTTATAAACGTCAGATAGGCTATTTGTTTGTTACCAAGATATTAAAATGTTTTTTTTTTTTCGCTCTTTTGTAAAATTGAATATTTTGACGTAGAAGGTTGTTGTTCAACACTATCAATATAATAAATAATAATTACAAAGGAAAGAACATAATTATAAGCTATAATTTACTGTACGTATTTTGCCTCTTCGGTTTCACAAATGTTTCCGGCATTTCCTGATTCTGCTCTGATCTCACTTGCTCTTTACTCTTTGGATTATAGTATGAATTATTTCCATTCTCAGCAAATATTCTGTTTATTTCCAGCGATATTTTGTATCTGTATCATTTACTGAATTCATTAGTAACCTATTGCTTTTGTGTTCATTTATTTTGTTCAGTTTGTACAGTCTTTACCTTTACGCAAGAATTACATCACAGCTGCCAATCAGATTTTGCCTCTTTGAAGTAAAATCGGTACAGTCATGAATTTATTGTCTTTTATTATTTTATTGCTTTTTCAAACTTAATTTGAAATGTCTGTGAATTGTTCAAAGATGAGTTCGAACCTGTAAAATTTATCGTTTAATTGTCTTGTATATAATTGATATTGCAATATTTAAATTACGAAACTTGTTCTAAGTTATCATGTGTAACTTCTTTGATCATGTCAAGATCATCTTTTGGACAAAAGCACTCACGGACTAAAGAATAGTAAGTATCCTCTTATCTTCTCCCAATGAATATGCATTTTGAACAGAAATTTACAGACTATTTATTCTATTGCATATACCGATATCTTAAAATAGGTAAGTTAAATAGCAAGAGAAAAAACTGTGTTATTGAGATGTCACATTCTTTGTCAATGTATCATATCTTTCTCAAAAATTAAGTTCTTTATCATATTGCCAATTATAGTTTATTTCCTTGAACTATTATTTAAAACATATGATGATATATTTCACTCAACATATTCGGTCCTGCTGACTCTTCACATTTCTGTATTTGGGCCAGCAGTCCCTTACTTACACTATTTACAAACTTTATACATTGACGTATCGTGACGTAAGTGCATGTTCTTGGTTACATCTTTCATGTCCCTTCACTTTCACTATCACTCCTTCTAATTTATAACACTTATCATCTTACTACTCTTCTCTTATTCTCATATATACCTAACAATACTCTTTTATTAGTTTCACATTCATCTTCACTCCATCCTGTATTTTGATACTTGACTTTTGTAGAAACATAATAAAACATTAGAATTAATGGTAACAATATACGATTAACCAGCTTTTGTGAATGTTAGCAAAATTAATTAAATATAATGTCAAGGCCTACTTAAAATCATAAATTCATAAATGAAATTAAATAGAGTAGGTATCGTACTTTTTGGAATTTAAAAAAGCCTTTTATATGCAGTCCATAAAACGAAAGAAGTTTGATGTGATCTTATTTGGTTGCATAGGCCTATGTAATAATTAAAGAAAATAAAATATAAACGGAATTGTCAGTCGCACCATGATAAAAGAACTGAACTGTTGAGAAAAGTGCAAAGCGTGACAGTGATTTTGTACATATTAATTCGAACTTTATTTGGATTTTTTATGACTTTCCTCATATGCTTTACTGGTACATTAGAGAACTGAAGTAATTAATCATCTTGTGTTTCTGTCTTTAGATAACTGCGTACATTGAATGCAGACAATTGAAGTCTGCATATTTACTGGCAGTGAAATACAATCGCTTAGAAGATGTGAGAAGAATCCTTCATGAAGCTGAAAAACTTGGACAGACTAAAATTCAACAGATTTGCCAAAAACGATTAGGACAAAGTGATACATGAGCGTATTTTATATATATATATATTAGTGCATACATTTTATCTTTACACGCTCGTGGACATAGAGTGCACAGTGCAGCTATCCACATGCAAGTGTGAAAAGTTTAAGTGCCATCACATATTGACAAGTTTTCTTTATTTCTTTTTGTGTCTACTAAAAGGATAACCATTACATATATGCTGATTCTCAGTTTATTTAGACTTGCTCCATTTTGCTTAGATATCCATAGGCTTTAATTATTACTGGTTAAGATTAGCACAGAAAACCATAATAAATAAATTAAGGTGATATTTTTATTTTTTATATATTATGGAAATCTTATCAAGACTTTGATATGTCACTTCGTATCGTTTGTAATCATTCATTGTGAATTTGTGTATTATTGATTTGTCTAGATTCTTGTTTAGAATTAGAAATGGTTATTTGTTAACAGATTGCTACTGTGCATTTACTTAGAAGATTATACAGTTACTACTACAAAATATGGAGCTGACAGTCCGAAGACAGCAGATAGGATGTTCTCACATAACTGATGTTCTAGAATGTGAACTTCTTGTGTTCCGAGTAGGGCTGCCAGATGTCCTGTATTTTATCCACATTTTCGCCACTCTCCCATCTCACATATTTTATAATATTTTCTCCCGTAATTTACGTATCTATTTAAATGGTGAATATGAATAGCGCTTTGATGCTATGAAAGTTACTCTAATTACATATTTTTAAGTGTAATCTACAATGACAAATTCTCATTAATTTTCAACCTGTTTTGTTAAGGGAAATTTCAATTGTAAAAGTTTCTGAATGAATACGAAGCAAGTGGTAAGTATTAACAGTACTATGAGATTCATTTTAAATTACTTTTGCATGCAGTTATACTGTATATAACAGGGGTCGTCAGCACAGAGCACGCTGGGGCTAGAATCTCTTACTCGCGGAAAACGCAGTGCACTATGGTGCACTCCGTAGCTGCTAGCGGGTATGCTCTCTATCTCTCCGTGCTGCATGACGGTGCACACGGGACGGCACCGCGTACGCTTTGCACATTTCAGCGAGTGCTGAAGACATGCTCCTAAAGCTAAAATCTCCCGTATTTTCAGTTTGAAAACCTGGTAACCCTAGTTCCGAGAGCCCAGTATCTCGTTCAGAATTGTGCTGATGTCACTTTTTAACTATAAATATTGGCATTATTCTAAATTGTGGATAATGCAATGGTAGATTGTTCAGAAGAGGTGAAATTTGGACTTTTTCATTGCTGGTTGTGAAATGTTTTCACAACTGTTCGAAAGTTGGTTAAGTCGTCATTTTCATATGAACAAAAAAGGAAAGGACGAGAATGATATCCTGCTCGTTGGGGTCCATTTGACTGACCAACAAGTTTCCAGCAAAGTGCAAGGTACTGTAGCCAAAGGACCAAGAAACCACATTGTAGTTCAAAGACATTTACATATGAATAAATTGAACAAAAAATACATGTAATAAATATCTATTCTATGTACTGTAGGCCTATTACTTTCTTTTTTTTTTTTTGTTCCATTTATTCATACATTACTATTTTAGAACCATCCCGTACATAAGACATAGAACCAACCTCATTCAGAAGGTTATCAAATGATTTCATCACCAGCAATGGAAAAAGTACAAATACCTCTTTTGAATGGCACTATTGCTGATTTGGTTATTTCAGTTTTAATTCATTTCAAATTCTGTCACAAATCGCTGACGGAATATTCACATTGTTATTTCTGAAGTAAATGAGAGAGAATATGTTCTTTCTAGAATTGGCACTATTTTCCTGTAAACTAATCACTCATGCAGTGACATAATTGTGAAGGAAATATTCTTTATTTCGTGAGTTCTGTACGTCTTATGTGGTCTGTTTTGTATAATTCAAACTTTAAAATTTTATTATTTGAAATAGAAAAACCCATGTGTATTAAAATCAAGTGTACGAGACTCCTAAGTATTAACTTAAAACTTATGGTTGGATTTAGTCTAATTGCATTAAATATAATTTTCCTCACATTCACAATCCGATTAAAACTTATTGTTATGTATTATAGTTTGTTTCTCTTAAAATAAAATTGCTAGTTATACCTAAGTAATAAATAGAATGAACCAACAGTTATGAAGGAATAATTCTGGAATATTCATGAATTTTTTCTTTTTGATATATCACAAGGCATTCTGAATGAGTTGTAATACCTATTCTAATCTATATTTTGACATTTTTGTTAGTAGACAGTGTAGGCTATGTTGTTTCTGTCATAATTGGGCACTGTATTTATGTATATTTGTTAGATATAGGGCATTCAGACCAGTCAGCTAGCAGAAGTTACCTTTTTGTACAATATTAATTCAGATACAATAATCTGACATTCTAAAGGCTAGTGAAATCCAGCTGTGATTATTTTATAAGCTGTGAAGTGGTCCAGATTTATTTCTGCACACTAACGAACAAAGCAAGAAATGTATTGTGCGTAGAATTTGTTAAGTTTAATATGAAGACTGTATTAATACACATAACATAACTGAAATGTATGCTTCGAACATTTTATCAGTTAAAAATATATATTTGTGTTTTTATTGTACTTGTCTTTATTTAAAATACTGTAGTTTCCAAAAAATTTAAAAACCTCCTGCGTGAGTGTGAGTGTATGAGTAACAGAGAAAGAGAAGGGGAGAGAGAGGGTGAAAGAGAAGAAAAAGGAATTAAAGAATAGAATAGGTTGGTTAGTTTTATGTGCAGCTGGTGATGGTGATGGTTGTAGTTGCCTTCATCATGTTTTGGCATGGTAGTGATTTTGATGATAATTGTTGTACTGATTGTTATCGTCGATTTGTTTGTCATAGTAGTAATCATCGTGTTGTTTGTAGTAGTTAACTTGTTATATATTTATCTTTTTTTTTGTGCCTGCTGCGGTCCTTTCCAGATTTCATTTATTTCTCTGTTTTTGAGTTAAAAGCTTAGCCAGCTGTGCCGGCATTCACTACCAGCCTCCCCTCCCCCCTGTTATACCGGAGGTGGGCGGTGCTTTTTGCATCCGGGTTTTTCTCCCCTCTGTAAATTGTAAAGCCGGAAGCCTGGCGCTGGCTGCACCATGTGTTACTTGTAGTCGGGGGGGGGGGGGAAATTCCTGTTACCCACTTGTCTGCCAGATAGCAGCACACCCTAGGCAGTCAAGGTACATGTACAATATAGAGGGAGATGCTTTCTCCCCATTGGTTTTCACTAATGTGACGCCAATAGTCACATGGGAAGTGCAGCCATGTCTGAAGGTCTTGAGTTGCCTGTCACTTTCTCATGATCACCTGAACTATTCACCATTCTCTCCTATTGCATTTCCATCTTCGACTCCCTTACGTTCATTGTGGCTTGCCTTGTTCACCAATTCCCCTGAAAACCCTTGTGTGGATGCTGAACTTAGGCCCTTGTCAGTGGACTTCGTTAGCGAAGAGTAACCCTAACCCCCCCTTCAATTGTCGGTGAATCATGGGCCAAGTCTGACGAACTCCAATAACTGAAAGTGGTTTCCAGCAGTCATCGAATCACGGACCATTGTCTGAAGAGCCTCAACAGTGGAGAACAGTCCTTGAACCGTTTCCTGTCTCTCAAATTCCTACCTGCTGACCACTCCCTAACAGGACAAGCGTCGTTCTCCCATGAGACACTTCCATTACCCCTCACTTATCTCTCCAGTCCTAGCATCATCACATCTTGGACATTGCTCCAATCAGAGTCATAGGACAAATTTCAATATTCGAGGTTTTAATAATGACACTCCTGTTTCCCCTGCCCACTAACTAGTGAAGAAAACTAAGCATTTTACATTAATCACTATATCTTTAAACAAAGTCTTTCCTTTCTGCATCATCGCAACACCCTCCCCCCAAACTCCGTCCCTCTCTCCACCTTGACTATGACTAGCAGAGAGACATCAACGGAGATTGGTGCGTGACAAACTTGTGGTATTTCTGGTTATTAAGATGGGGTTAGTCATAGTAGTTAAGGTTGTTTTTATCACGGTAGTGATCACCATTGCATGGTGGTCCTCTGGGTTAGTGGTATTCAATCTTTTTGCTAGCATACCCCCAACATATATTTTTCTTTACCTTCCTACCCCCCAAACACTGCATTGTCATTATATATTATGAAAAATAACAAAAGACTAAGATTGATGTTGTATGCAAAAAATAAATTATTATTGCGCACGGGTACAGCTAGTTAAAAATAAAATCAGATATTCTATCATTGAATGAAAAGATTCTAACCATTATTGTTGTAGATGATATCTTTGAAGGAAAATATAACTTACAAAGCTACAGCATACACTTCGAGGGATTCATTGAATTAGGTATAAATAGACCTAATCAACAAACTTCAACTGACGTAAAAATTTTAGAAGTACCACTTGCAATAGTTTTCATTATTCGAGGAATGTGCAGAAATTTAAAGCAAACCATAGGTTATTTTCTATCAAAAGGTACCATGCCTGCAGAGATTTTAAAATCACATCTGCTTGATGTAATAGATAACAAACAGGATACAGGCTTTATCCCTAAAGCAGCGACTGTGCCAGTATCTTCATACTAATAAATTGTTGCATCAAAAATAAAATGGTTAACCATTAGCTAAGAAACGAAATAGGCGAAGTATGAAAGCTTCTAAAGACATGCACAACTAAATCATAATTACATTTGAAAATTCGAGAATTGTGTCATTTCATTTCTATTCCCATAACTTTGTAACTGCTCATTAATTAAAAATTTTGTGAACATTGTGACTCTAAATAATGCTATTACTTTACATTTTCTTATTGACATCAAATGCATACCTCTCCGCTTTTCCTCATGTAACCCAGCACACAGCACGGAGTGTATCAACAATCCAAGCCGCTAGATAGCAGCACAGTCACTTTTCGCCGCTGCTTGCAATGCTAAACAGGGAAGCTTTCCAGTATTATTGTTAGAGAGTATTTGATATTATGTTCTTTATTTCTTATTTTTCTATCTCTCGTTTGCCTATATTCTTTTCTGCCGTAAGTTCGATCTCCTGGGTCTTTACTTCATTTATAAATTCCTTTTTTTTAATTAATTTTCATATATTATGATAAGAATTAATAATATACGAGGTCCCTATTTATAAACAGCCTGTGCTTATCATATTAAAAATAGCATCACTTAAAAAATACTTTACTGTAAGAAACTCCTTTAAACGTCGCGAAAAGTGATAAATACATAAGTATGACCTATAATGTTAGTGATAATTTTGCAGCATTTCTTTTGTCAGAGTTTAACTTTCCTTGTTTCCCTAACATCTCGCTCACCACATATGATTAAGAAACTAATATTTTTGGCTCGAATACACTTTAGCTTATTTTTCATCTCTTCAGTAACTGCTCCAGGTTTTACATGGTTAATCATTCTAGATGAATACCAGGTCCTTCCCGGAGACAAAAGGCAATCGGAGCGTGGTGCTGACCATATCTAGTTCTAGTGCCGAGATTAAGACGGCATGATCTACCTCCATGTCTCTGAAGTGTCATACGGCGTAGTATTAATATGATTTGGCATTATCTGATCATCACAGATATAAGTTTCTGCGCGAAAACATGTCAGAAAGAAAGAAAACTAGACTGTCTTGGTTCATGTTTACGTCATTATCTAATAATTAACATTTTAATACTTTTTCTTAAATTCATGTTTACAACTTTCAGCTTTTTTTATTAATTGTGGACTCTGGACCTCACAGAGTGAGAGTGGTTGTGAAGTGTTGGTGAATGATGATAATGGTGAGGGGAAATGGGAGAACCCCGAGAAAAACTCCTCGCGCCCGCATTATCCACTAATTCATTCATGACCCAGATGGGAATCGAACCAGGTCGCCACGGTTTCGTAAGAATTTAAACATCTACCGGTACTCTGACATCGCACGGTTTTCAAACGTACTGAAAGTAAGACAGAAAACATTTTAAATGACAGGATATGTTAAAATGTTTGTCAAGATAAATAATTTTTAACATAGTTCTGATATAAATGGTACTTGAATCAGTTTAATCAAATACAGTATTTACATATACAAACCGTGTTCCCTTGCAGTGACGCACGGAAGCAATGTTTCAAGTTTGTGCTGCCATCTACAGCACTATGAAAAAACTACGTACTATGAAGCGTGGATAGTGTGTAAGTTTCGAACTTGATGTAAACAAAGAGGCGGAGTATTCCCCCTCCTTGAACCATTCTGAATCACAATTGTATTTTTCTTATTGGCTAATGATGACGTAGGCGTGATAAATTAGTTCCAGAACATTTGCAAATTTGTAACCATCATTGCCATTGTAAATAAGGATAAACGTATTAAATTATAAGCGCTTTATATTTGCTAGACCTGTATTAGGTGTATACAGCTAAGAATATACTATATAATTTGACCAACGTAAGCGTTGCCTATTAGTGGGCGGATCTAAATGTACTGTCGGACTCGGTGAAAATGTTGATTAGCAGTAACAACATATATCTACTAAATCGAAATGTTTATAGTTTTCCAAGGGTCACAAGCATTGAATTGAAATATTTATCTCCGAGGGATGAGAAAGAGAAATGTGAAATCTAGAAGTAGCAGGGGACAAAACTTTATTCTTTGTTAGCTCTATTCTTATCCTGCAGACCATACGGAACGCTGAAGGTAGAAGATATTCTCTGTCGGTGATTTTCATGTTTTTGTAAGGATTTTTTTTTACTCTTTGTTATTTTATTGGTTATTTTACGACGCTGTATCAACATCTAGGTTATTTAGCGTCTGAATGAAATGAAGGTGATAATGCCGGTGAAATGAGTCATGGGTCCAGCACCGAAAGTTACGGTACCCAGCATTTGCTCGTCTTGTAAGGATTACAATTTTGAGCTACTCAATATGACTTTAGACAGGCACGCTATCGAACTTTTCATATAGGCCTACCGTCATCGGTACGACGCCGGAATCCACGTCTGTAACAGCGGATTCATCACATCTACAACAGACATTAACCAAGACTGGAATATATGACTATAATGGATTCCACTCAATTTCAAAGTTCAGTGTTCATTGCTGCGAACTAGCAAATGAAGATAATGCCCACTTTAAAAAAAATTGTGACAATTAAGATTTTATGGATGCATTCGTACTAAGTATAGGCCTAACAGTCAAAGTCCATTCAGTAGGTCTAGTTCAATGCTAGAACGCGAGCTTATTGTTCTGCGAATTTGTGAATTTGGGTTCAATCCCCGGTATTGACTGCAATGTTATTTGTATGTACAAGATAGGTGATGATATTTCCCGCAGTTCCCCTGTTTTTCTTCAACTTGGCAAATTTTATTCTATCAACACACTCCATTTTATTCTACCGTTCATTTCACGTTATACTTTATCGAATAGAAACTTGGCCAAGCCTCTGTAATATCTGATGGAAATGGAAAGCAAGATATAACTTTCTTTCTGTAGTGCCCACGGGCTAGTGAGTGATGTTGATGTCACCTAGGGCGATGCTCTATTCCTAATCCTATTACAACAAAAAAAGTGGAGACAAAATTACACTATGTATGTGAACTATGGACTCGAGAGGGTTACATTCATTAAAGAAAAATATTGACTTTAGAAAGTGTCATAAGGGAATTAAATTTAAATCACGGTTATGAAAGTTCCGCTTGGTTATCATGCTATTGTAGCAGACTATACAACTTGCACGTGGTAAATTCGCGGGCAGCAATGTGAAGACGAATCATATGTATAATATGATGGCGGAGTAATACATTCCTACTATGTTTTTGTTTACTATTATGCTTTTCTGTGCTAAGCAGAGTTTCGGCAGTTAATAGTTTTTGCTCGCTATAACTTGTTTATGAATTACAACAAGAAGTACATCGTCAGCCTTCACGGTACTATGGATAAGCAAGTAAGTAGTTACATTTCATTTTTTGTAGTTACAGTTTTGGTTTTAAAACGAGCTTGTTTGTGTCATTATTCCACAGGAAACAGACAAGGTACCGGCAGATGTGTAGCTTCGGCTACGATGGGCCATTTTCATAATTAGTTTAGCTGAGAGAAGATAGCAATTATCCGTTACTATCACTTACGATTAATTATACGTGCATCGCTAATTAGTATTTAATACTCTATTTTCGTATGCCACTGTAAATTCAAACAAATTGCTACTCTCCACAAATGGTGTACGGTTTATAAAATGCGGTGTCTGACCGTCAGTTTACTACTGAAGTTAAAGGAGAGGGTATAGACTACTTGTCAAAACCAGATAAACAGTACAAGAAATGTTTATTTTTACCTGTCCCTCCCTCATACGAATGAGTTTGATTAATCTGTTTTCATTGCGTGTTAGGTTTTTAACATTTGTTAATGCTATTAATTGTCTGGTGGTACAGTAATCGATTTAGAAATAAATGTCAAACTCCTTTCTCAACATTTGGCAAAACTGTTCAATTCAATCTTGGATTTCAGCAATGTATGTATGTATTTCGTCCTAAGGATCATACAGGATGATGTTGGACACGTCAAAGAAATTAAAACTAGAAACAGTTCTAAAACTAATACACATTTGCAAAATACCACTAAAATTGTCAAATCTTCACACAGTAAACCTAGAACTAATAATTATCTATGAAACCTTTATCATCTACTATTAATAAATATATACGTACAATTTAACAACATTTAATAACTGTAAAAACTAACATTCAAGATATTCTTGTACTGAATAAAAACAACCATCCATAAGAATATACGGTTTATTTCACAGTTAACGCATAGCCTGACTGTTGGTTGTGTTGTTCGCATTAAATATTTACAACTTAATTTACAAACGAATTGTATATAGTGTACAACACTTCGTAGTTTGCGATCCTTATGGTTTTGTTATTAATGTTATTGTGTAAAACGGCTACTGTTAGATGCCTGAATTTGTCATATGTTCGTTCCTAAAAGAAGCTGAATTGAAAACTTCAAACTGAAGATACAATAGGCCTAGAACGCATTTGTAATCAATTATTTCCGTAAAACATTTTTAAATGGTGTGTTGTAAATTTGAAAAGTAGATAATCGAAGTTTTATGGTAATCGATTTCAAGGATTTCATGGAAATACACGTTTTCCGCCGCATTCATAATATCGACGATGTGCACGATTTTTCTCATTCAGTGTGTGCCCATAGATGAGTCTGTTTATCTGGAAATTAAGCACATAGCTATAATATATAGGCCTAATATTTTTGTTGCAAAATTAATATCTTTATTTTTAAAAAGGAAAAGATGAAACTAGCGCTGATGTAGTTCCGGTGAATTCGGAAGTTTTTAAAATTGGGTTATTTTACGACGCTGTATCAACATCTCAGGTTATTTAGCGTCTGAGTGAAATGAAGGTGATGATGCCGATGAAATGAGTTCGGAATTGAGCACCGAAAGTTACCCAGCTTTTGCTCGTATTGGATTGAGGAACCTCACCCCCCAGATAAACCTCAACCAGGTAATCTGCCCCGACCGGGGTTTGAACCCTGGCCACGTGGTTTCGCGGTCAGACGCGCTCACCGTTATTCCACAGGTGTGGAGTAGTGAAATATAAGGGATTTTTTTGTGGAGATGTAGTTGGTCGTATGTGCAGGGCATAACAAAAGCCTAAACTAACCCAACCAAATCTGCAACAGATTCGTATATGCAATGTCTATAAGCGGAGAACTAAGGGAACTATTTCAGCGTTAGTTTAGCCGAAAAGAATGATTTATTCAAAATCAGGTTCATATAGTTTCATTATTTTGTTTCTTGTAAGTTATAGACAGACGATGTATTTTCAGAAATGGTTTTATTAAATACGTGCAGGGTTGCTAAAAAGTTCCTCCTTTAAAAAAATTAACATCACTTGAATAATTTTATCCTTACCTAATAACTATTTTCTTTTAGGCCTAAATAATTACATTAAATTTAAATTGATTTTCTTAACAATGTGGGTTTGCACATTGGAAAAACGAGAATTTTGGCGAGTGTAAAGTTTGTAACGACGAATTCAGTAGTGAATATGATATTTCTAAATATTTAAAAAGAGACGCTCATCAGAAATGCATGACACAAAGAATGAAAAAAGCTTGTTGAAAATGTTGAAGTCCAGTGATAAATATGTAAGAATCTCCAAAAAATATATACTGTATGTTAAATGATAGGTTTGGAGCAGTAATGGGCTAAAGCACAAACTAAATATGAATTTAGGTATCAATAAATTTTGTGTCATTGTTATCAATATTAATAAACGTTGAAATTTAAATATTTTGTCATATGTGATGCCAGTCTTCAGAAAGACGCCAGAGAAACTTGATGTAACTTATAGCCCATAGGCGGAGTTATGGGGGGTGGGGGGTGGCACTGCTCCCCAAACTTCTCAACTTTTTTTTCTATTAACGTTAGAAAATATTGAATTCAAAAGATCTTTTTTGATTTTGTTTATGATTAAGTTTCTATGCTTAAATTGACGAATTAATGTCTTCAGATCATGTGTCTGGACTGTATATAATATTTATTTTAAATTTATGAATATATACGAATTTCTATGTTTCGTTTGAGGAATGGAAGCATTGTATTGTTTCTTTTGTAACAACCTGTACTCATGTCTTCAAAGTCTGCAGGTGTCCAGGCCGCCACTTGGAGAAATATGAATAACATACTGCATAACAATGCAGAAAAAAGTGATCCCGGTATAATGTGTAAACATAGGCGGAGAGAGAACTATTTCCTTGGGGGAGCAAAGCAAAACCATAGAATCCCCATATAACGCGGTTATGGGAGACATTTAACTCCTCTCCTCTTATAGCTTGACCGTGGTACAGTATATCGGAATATGATCATTTAATAAAGGTATTTTCGGGGGGCATATTTCTTATAGTGTTACAACCATATCCGCGATGTTTCGAACCGAGTTGTATAGGGCTTGAACTGTAGGCCTACTGCAAATTATAATAGTACGTAACTTAAAACAATCTCCCTCTTTTTCTCTCTCGTACAAAAACACATGTATATATCAATAAAACTACGTAACAGTGCTAACAGAAACTTTTTATATGAAGCTTACCTTTCGAACATATCATATGAAATGTAAATTCTAATAATTACTGTATTTAGTAAACTGGCCTTGTATTATATGTTATACTAGCCGTATCCGTGCGCTCCGCTGCACACGTTAGAAATAAATATAAAGTAATTACATAATTAAAATAGGACATTTGATCCAGGGAACATTCGTGTTTGATAGAAGGATAAATCGTTTATTATGTTACTTAATTTAAATTGAATTAAAAAAATTAAAATGCGATCATTTTGACCCAGAGACCACTCATTTGGTCATAAAAATTATTTTAGGAAATACAGGAAACGAATGTACAGAATAGCCTATCAAGTTTTCTGTGCATAAGAATCTATTTTAATCTTACCTGTCCTCGATTCACTCAGAAGTTACTATAATAACATTATAGCATTATGTCCATCTAGAGAAACTACACCTTCCAATGGTGAATTAATAATTAATTAAACAAATCGGTTAATTTAGCTTTCGATATTACTTCATACAAACACAGAAACATTCTCTGTAGGCTATGTTTCATAGCTTTGGGTTGTTGTTGTCCAAGGCCCCTTATAGACGAAGTCATTTGTTTTTTATTTCATTACACTGCCTTAGATGGCGTTGTTATTATAATTTTGAAACTCATTTATCTCATTAAATATCAGTCCTATCAAAATTTTGCATAGAGTAAAACTTATCGGAAATTATTCTTAAAGAAACTTTTGTTATGTAATATTTTTCGTTAAAATTAATAATAAGGGAGATATTTCGATTTATTTAATTCAAGCCCCCTTATAATCCCCCTTTTAAATAAAATATTTTGAATGCCATATAGCCTAAATTCTAAGTTACAACGAACTTAATGTATATTCCAATTTTCATATAAATCGGTTCAGCCATTATCGCGTGAAAAGGTAATAAACATCCAGACAGACAGACTGACATACAAACAAAAATTAAAAAAAAAAAAAAGCGATTTTCGGTTTCAGGGCGGTTTATTATATATGTTAGGACCAATTATTTTTGGAAAATCGAAAATTACCAGAAAAATTTCGGCTACAGATTTATTATTAGTATATAGATTTGTACTCGCTAGCTAGCTAGTTAAATAAATAAATAATTTTATTTAATCTCGTCTTAAAGTTTACACATGATACTGGAATCACTTTTCTTTTTTCTGCATTGTTGTGCAGTATGTTATTCATACATCTCCAAGTGGCGGCCTGAACACCTGCAGACTTCAAACACATTAGTACAGGCTGTTACAGAAGAAAAATTACAGTGCTTCCATTCCTCAAATGGGGTATAGGAATTCTTATACATTCAGAAAGTTAAAATAAATACAGACACATGATCTAAAGACATTAATACATCAATTTAAACACAGAAACTTAATCACAAGTAAAAGCAAAAAAGATCTTTTGAATTCAATAGAATAATAGAAAAAAAGAGGTCAGACAAGTTTGGGGAGGGGCAGTGGCGCCCCCCCCCCCATAACTCCGCCTAGGTGTGTAAACTTAAAGTCGAGATTAAATAAAATAAGGTTTACATTTAATATAATATCTTCAGGAACGTAAACTTCGTATAAAAAAGTTTCTGTTAGCACTGTTACGTATTTTTATTGATGCATGCATATGTTTCTGTATGAGAGACAAATGGAGATTGTTTTAAGTTATACCTTATTATAATTTGTAGTAGACCTACAGTTCAAGTCCTACACAACTGGGTTCGAAACATCGCGGATATGGATGTAACTCTGTAAGAAACATGCCCCCGAAAATACCTTTATTAAATGATCATATTCCGATATACTGTACCACGGTTAAGCTATAATGAGGGGAGGAGGTAAATAATGTCCTCCATAACCCTGTTATATGAGGATTCTATGATTTTGCTTTGTCCCCCCCTCCCCCCTTCCCAAGGAAACGGTTCTCTCTCCTCCTATGTTACAACCAGATAAATATTGTTTTGTACTTGGAAACCTGTATCTACAATAGCGTCCTATGTCTTTTATTCAAATTGTAATTTTGAGATTCATGGGTACTACTTTCTTCAGCTGCGAGATATATATATATTTTTTGTAATCATGGAAGTGTCAACTCTGCTCATATTCATACCACTCTTTCTTTAAGACAAAACGTAAGTACTGATTGATTGATTGATTGATTGGAGTAGGCTACTCAACTTCAACCTGCTGAAAAACAGTGATTGATCAGCTGACTGAATCTTTTAATGGTTACTCTTTAAAAATGGACAATATAAACGAAGAAGATACACGTGGACATGCCCAAGGAACGAAAGCAGATATCAAATTGATCATATACTGGTACAGAAAAGTGCAACAGACGATGGGAATAAATCGGATCTACGTGATAAGGCGTGGAGATGAAAGATCTGCAAATGCCACTAGTCTCGACGCTTATAATTCTAACTGGTTGTGTATGGTACAGTTTAAGGTGCGAGAGGGGAAAGAGAGTCTGTTTCATGATGGTTAATATTATACTAGTCTACCGACACGGAAGTTCATCTCAGACTAAAACTTAATATAATAAAGTGAAGTGCCCTCCATGCTTTACTCGTAACATTATCAACATGCTCTCCCCAAGAAAGTTTGGAGTTTAAATATACTCCTAGGATTTACAACATTGTTCTTGCGAAATTACAACATCACTGAATTTATAATTTAGACTAGTTTCACGGCGCTACGGCGCGGGACTCTCCTGTTATTACCGACTTACAATCTAATGTGGTATATGGGGGTATTGTCTTTGGACAGACACTACTAGGAACATATTGCGAGCCTCCCAAGTATTATGGTCAGCACGGCAAAGACAGCACATGACAAGGAACAAACATCTAGTCTAATCTCATGAACCGAAGATAATTCTATTGTGTTCCATTGACCACGCCGGAAATGGAACCGAGGACCTCTTGGTTGGAAAGCACATAGTTTTGCACGTAGTCAAGGTAGCGGACTAGAATAGTTGTGCCACTAGTTGACAGATACCAGTAGTTGACCAATTTCAGACATTTGTTGCTATAATAATAGAAATAGAGGAGATAAGGCATTGTGACTAGCTACAGATGTTCAGTGGTCTATAATAATCATCTAGTGGTAAACTGCTTAAAGTTACTGTACTATATAGGGAAACATATGATGTCCTCCATTTTTTCATTCTAATGGAGCAGGAAAACAGTGTGACTGGGAGCCTCAAGTACTAAGAGCAGATGAGTTGCAAACCTTCTCCATATCTTTGTTCATTCAATATATTAATAATTATATATTCTGTGTAACTATCATCAACTTCAAAACTAAAAGAGTTTCTCTATAAGATGCAATTATTATCTTGTGTCTATATATTTATGTAATTTATAAATACAAATGGTCGTTTACTGGTTGCTTAAAAAGTGAATATTTCTAGTAGGCTAATTGAATATGTTGGTCATTTGCTGAGTTTTCAGAATGCGTTTAGCTTTTCATCATTTAATGATAAATTCAGCATTTAATACAATATTTTCTCTGTGAACATGATGATTTGCTCTTTAACTATACATTTACCAGTATTTGACCAACATGGTCAATTATATTGGTTGAGTAGTTGTCAGTCTTTGGTTTTCAACAAATATTTTCCACAATTAATACATGGTTAAGAAAGCATGGTTGAATAGGCCTAAATATATCTAATAAAGGCAGTCCTGACTGTACTGTAATAGCCCGATTTTGTTTCGATCCTAGGAAAATGGCAGAAAAAAAGGAAAGAGGCATTTTTTCAAATATAGTAAAGATAACTCAAGAAATTCATTAAAATTTGTACGAGATGGTTGGAAGATAAGACAAGCATTCAACGTTAATTAATAAATTGAAAGAGTGTGTGCCATTGGCTAGGAAAATGAGACTCTCAACTATTTTGACTCCCGTGGAGAAAGAACTTTTATGTAGATGGATCATTGCAGATGTCAAGAAAGGCATTTTTTAAAAATATGTTTAATTTTAATATTATGTCTATTTTATGTATTGTATATGATTTTTAAATGGAAATAAGTAACATGGTCAACTAGTGGTGGAAGTCGGGTCATTTTTTGGTTTTTCTTCGTCAATTGCTGGGCGATTATGCATTTACCATCATTTATTGTCTGAAAATATTGTAAGAATTATACTTTATGGATTCTCCTCTCCTCTCCTCTCCTCTCCTCTCCTCTCCTCTCCTCTCCTCTCCTCTCCTATGTAGAATAAACATATCCACGGACATTCAGTCAAGACAACATAGAAAATCACACTGACAGCGAATAAAAATGCATGGTCGGGACTGGATACTATTAACAATCGTAATCTCCACATAATGTCAAATTGGACCTCAAGGGCTGTCTGTGCATCTTATCTTAGATTGTTAAGTTTGAGGAATATTTTCTCATAATATGTATCAGCCATTTTAACTATGTTAATTTTGAGGAATATTTTCTCGAAATGTGTGCGAAGTAGACACACGAAATTTTTGCAGCTCTTGGTTTATTAACTTTCTTCAGAAAAAATGAAAATGTTTCGTAAATTGTGCAATTTAGGCCTAAAATATGAACATTTTAAAGCCAGGTCTTTCACAGAAGCTGGAGAAGTTTTCTTTGTGTTAGTAAAAATTTAAGTTAAAGGGGAATAGCATGGTAATCATTAAACAACCGAAGACTACTGGTGAACTTGTATACAATATTTTGTATAATACAGTGAATCCCAGCGAACGTTCGCGGTGTTTCTGTCGGCCGACCAGCGACAGGTCCCTCTCTACCGCCCCTGCTTCCATCCGCGAACTCATGGCGCTTCGCCGGACTAAAATTGCGACTATGTTATATTAATAGCTTTAATAAGTTTTGGAAATTGGACATCCCTGTTTTATAACTAGAGTCCTGCGCTTGGTTACTTTAAGTACAAGTTAGATGCAAATGCATCATACTAGCGTCGCTTGGAACGGAAAACTCTGACTCGTCTCCCCGCTCCGCTTCGTGTTTACATCTGCTTATTCTTGCGCCTATCTATATAGCAGCGGTGACCAAAGCGGGTGTCATGATTACATCGTGTAATCACAGACATTCAAACGGGTACGAGGAGTTTCGTGTACATTACTGTGTTTTATTCACGTACTGAAGCCAAGCAGTGGCGGTATCATGTCGCTCTACAAACTCTGTCTGTGCAAGCAGTAAGTATTATTATTATTATTATTATTATTATTATTATTATTATTATTATTACTGACCACTAAGTATGTGTTTCTATAATTCTTCTGTACGTGCATGAATATTGATATTTTTAGATCTTCTCCCTAGAAGGATAAAATTATTAGGTTTTATCTCAATTTTAATCTTCTTAATCTTTAGATGAGGGTAACTATGTATTAGTTATTCATTTAATAATAATAGTGTACAAAAACTGATTCAATATTATGTGCCAATGAACTGTTAAACGCCAGGAATTGACGTGTCTTAAATCATAGCCAGGAAGAGAAAGATGAGATAAATAAATAACAGGAAATCAACTACCTAATGGGGTTTGAAATACGTATCTCGTGCTCTAAAGCCTTTTAATAGAACAGAATTTCCCAAAAGAGTGATGATTAAAATAGCTTAAATAACTTGTCCATAAGAAGTTTTTAATTTTGAAAAACTACGAATTTCTCGACCAAGTATCGAGAGAAGAATTTAGAAAATTCCTTGTTATATTCAAGAGGAAGGTTAAAAAAAAAAAAAGAAGCAAGAAAAATCGTATATTATTCACTGGCTCTTGATGGCAGCAGTGACATTACTGATACAGCAAAGCTTGAGATTTTTATCCGCGGGATTGATCAAGATGTTAGTACAAGAACAACCACTGGTTGTACTTTTCATGCCAACTACCTTTCCTCCGTCTTCTTACTTCATACAGTGAATAACAGAATTATTCGGACACTTAATATTCCAAATTTTTATGTGTATGTTACTAAACATGTTTGCAAAAACGCAGAAATTACGCTTGCGATTACGTCAAATAAATCAATTTGCATAACATGGACATAAAAAGAGCTTGCTAATGAAATGGTATGTTAATATATTTATATAAAAATAAAAAAAATGTACAATTTATTAAGTAACAAAAATATTCGGACAGCCCTGTTGGTCCTATTCTGTAAACCCCTGTTGATCACTTACATTACACAGTAGGTGGAGGTACCGAGTTTCAATAATATGCGAGAATACTTAGTCTTACTTGTGCTGTCGTTTCAGCAAGACGGAACACAAAATGGGGCGTAAAAGCAAGCAAACATTTAATCAGAGGCAGTTAGTGACATTCCATCACGAAAAAGGGAAAAACCATTCGAAACATTTCAGATTTAGTTCAGATGAAGAGAAGTACAGTGTCTGACATAATTCTCAGATATAAAAACGGGGACAGAATAGAGCTGAGAAAGCAAACAGGTCGCCGAAAAGTCCCCACAGACAGAGAAGAATCTCTTATTATCAGACAGATTAAAAAGAACCCTCGTATAAGTGCCCCAAAGTTAGCTTCAGAAATTGAATCGGCTACGGGTAAAAAAGTGAATGCCCAAACAATTAGAAGGGCAATACATAAACGGGGCTACAACGGAAGAATAGCACGAAAACATCCTTATGTTTGTGAAAGGAACAGACGTAAACGACTTCAGTTTGCTAAGGAATATGAAAATAAAGGCGAAGATTGGAGGGAAAAGGCTCTTTTTTCTGATGAGAGCAAATTCAATGTTTTTGGCAGCGATGGTAGACAAATGGTGTGAAGAAAGCCTAAGTAGGAAATGAAAACCAAGAATTTGCGAGCTACTGTTAAAAACGGTAGAGGAAATGTGATGATATGGGGTGCATGTCAGCTTCTGGGGTTGGTGAATTGGTGTTCATCGAGGATATCATGAAGAAGGAAGACTATCTACACCTTCTGCAACATAATTTAGTGAAAAGTGCAGAAAAGCTTGGAATTGAAAAGGAATTTATGTTTTACCATAACAACGATCCCAAGCATAACTCCTATATTGTACAAGAATTTCTGCTCTACAAATGCCCTAAAGTGCTTCATCCTCCTCCACAATCGTCGGATTTGAACTCTATTGAACATTTATGGGAAGAACTTGACAGGAGGGTTGGATCAAGGCCTATTTCTTCTAAAGAAGAGCTAAAAACAAGATTCAAGAAGAATGGGTGAAAATTCCTATAGACATAACAAAAAAATTAGTACATAGCATGCCATGCCGAGTGAAAGAGGTTATTAAACAGAAGGGTAGTCCTCCAATGTACTAATAATGAGCTGGAATAATATTATTTGTTTTCAAAAAGTGTCCGAATATTTTTGTTAGTAATAGAAATCAAAATGTTTTCTTTTATATTTTAATAATTAGAAGAAAATTAAGTTAATTGGAATCGTTGTGTTGAAAATGTTTATACGAAATGCGATCCTTTTAGGAAAAAAATAAGAAAAGCTTATTTTTATATATTTATATGTAAATATATGTCATTGAATTATTAGTTGACGGATGTCCGAATATTTTTGTTACTCACTGTAGGTGTCTGTTGCGTGTAATCACTGCAGCTCGAGTTTTGGTCACCGCTGCTGTATAGGCACTGAACAATGGGAACAGTACTCATGTACAAAATATAGTCACGTGGATTTAATAACAAAATGCATATTTCTTTAAAGCCATCTTAAGGGCAACAGAAAAGTATTCTCACAATAAGTAAAACGCATCTAGATTCTAGATAGGCGTACTTTTTTGTTTCATAATATATTTTTCACCCAAGAAGCAAAAATCAATGCTCATTATTTTTCTCCTGTTTACAGGGTTTTAAATATTTAAATTGTATTTTTTAAAAATAAATAGATAGGCCTTATATTTTATCAATTTATTGAAAGGATTGAAATGTTAAGTCACAATTAAAAATGAGTTAATATTGAAATATTAAAAAATATATTTCGGCCCTGATGTTTCAACTTATGTTCATTTATAAATGTTTGTACGTTACTTATGTCTCCATGTATTACCGTCTCTATTGCCAGATTACAGAAATTTATTACGAACAGGCCTACTTGTTTTACACGTGAACGTTGTAACTGCACACAGGCTATGCATGCAGGCCTACTCATCTATAAATAAATAAATAAATGATGAAAATTACAATAATATAGGCCTAATAAATCACAGTAAAACAAAATTATTTACACCGACTACTTGATTTACGAGTCTCTACACGTTACGAGTGACTGTAAACATTTTAAGTGTTTCAAAATAAAAATTTCTCGTTTCTGATAAAATACGTTTTCTTCTTTGCTAATGAAGTGCTTGTTACCAAATTCTTCTATTGGAGCATTCTATCTTTGTTTTGTTTTGACATGTTCACTGAACAGCAGACCTGAAGTGTGTACGCCGCGCTATACTCCGTACATACCTACACTGTTGCGAGTTGGTTGGAGGATTTAGTAACCAAACGCAGGACTCTATAACTTGCCACTATTCGAATATTCTCAAGAGTTCGTCTCCCCTTATCAAGACATGGTTGGTGAATCCCATAATGTTTAGCTTATCTTATAACTCCTGACTGGTGTAGCTCTTACTGTGTACGTACCAAGAGAGAGGGAATGAGGAAAAGGGAGAGAGAGAGAGAGAGAGAGAGAGAGAGAGAGAGAGAGATCACCACATGAAAACTGCATGGTTGGTGAATTTCCCGTCCCTCAAAATTAGTTGTACTAGTTGGCAGTATTAAGCAGTGGCGGCTCATACTATTAATACTTAGGGGTGCTGCATTGATAAAAAGCTTCGTTAATTATTTATATTTGCTATATTTGCTGCGTCACAAAGATTAACGGCGGCAGAAATGAGATTTATGCGTCGTACAGCGGGATACACGAGAATGGATCACATTAGAATTAATTTTGACATTATGAAAGAACTGCAGATTGAACCGATTACGGAATACCTACAGAAATACAGACAAAACTGGAGATCACATGTTATCAGAATGCCTCGTTCTAGAATTCCACGCCAAATTTTAAATTACCATCCTGTGGGCAAGATATCCTTGGGCAGACCGTTCAAGCGTTGGCAAGAGACCGTAACGGGCCACTAGACCCAATACATGCAAGGATGATGATGATGATGATGATGATATTTGCTGCGTTATCTTTAATTCCAAATAAAAGAGAAGGAAAGCAGAAAAGTGCATTTTTTACCTCACAACCGCATATCTACTCATATTTATTGTAAATTTCAGCAGTGAAACTTCTAGTTTACTGTTTCTGGCAACTTGATGCTGTCTATGTAATATTCAACATAGGTGTTGGTCTACCACATGTTTTAATTTCACATTTTTCGTGCAGTGTTAAAGTACTAAATCGTATAGATTTTAAATATTACACTGAATTATTCATAACGAGCACACGCATTGTTCAAAGGATGAAAACACATCAACAAAACAGTTGCAACATGTCACTAATAGAAATCCACTTCCGTCAGAAAAACATTTGAAACATACAACTCGGCACGCGCTTAAAACATATAACCTATACAACTCGCTCGTCGCTCGTCATAATATAAATACAGCTCTCTAATTTTAAAAGGCATAATATTGAAATAAAATTATAAAATATTCCTGTCAATCTCACTAGGACTGTGTTTCTTAATCTTTTTTTGAGTCACGTACCCCTTCGAAAATCTGATGGAAGCTATGGATCCCAAGCTAGAAAAATGTAAAAAAAAAAAAAATGAGAAACAATTTTAGATACGCTTCTGCTTTCTACGTTCTAACAATTCAGTGCATATGCATGTTAATTTTATATGTGACTTTCACGGACTCCTTGAAGTCCATCCAAGGGGTCCATGGACTCCAGGTTAAGAACCCATACACTAGAAGATTAGCGACTTGTGGCCGCCACTGAACTCTTCGCCTGTCCAGTACATGCCCACCTCGCTCAGGGTACGCCCGATTCCTAACTACCATGAGCACGTTTGCTCTATAGCAGGGGTCGTCAGCACAGAGCACGCTGGGGCTAGAATAGCTTACCCGCGGAAAACGCAGTGCACTAGGGTGCACTCCGTAGCTGCTAGCGGGTATGCTCTCTATCTCTCCCAGTTGCACGACGGTGCACACGAGACAGCACCGCGTATAGTGACGATCACGTAAGAGTAATTCCTAAAATACTAATTTGGCCGTCTCTTCAGTGTTGCCAACTAATATTAGATATCACCAAAGAAGGATAAAATCACACAATGCCATGTACTATTACTTACTTACTTACAAATGGCTTTTAAGGAACCCGAAGGTTCATTGCCGCCCTCACATAAGCCCGCCATCGGTCCCTATCCTGTGCAAGATTAAGCCAGTCTCTATCATCATACCCCACCTCCCTCAAATCCATTTTAATATTATCCTCCCATCTACGTCTCGGCCTCCCTAAAGGTCTTTTTCCCTCCGGTCTCCCAACTAACACTCTATATGCATTTCTGGATTCGCCCATACGTGCTACATGCCCTGCCCATCTCAAACGTCTCGATTTCAAGTTCCTAATTATGTCAGGTGAAGAATACAATGCGTGCAGTTCTGTGTTGTGTAACTTTCTCCATTCTCCTGTAACTTCATCCCGCTTAGCCCCAAATATTTTCCTAAGCACCTTATTCTCAAAAACCCTTAACCTATGTTCCTCTCTCAGAGTGAGAGTCCAAGTTTCACAGCCATATAGAAGAACCGGTAATATAACTGTTTTATAAATTCTAACTTTCAGATTTTTGGACAGCAGACTGGATGATAAGAGCTTCTCAACCGAATAATAACACGCATTTCCCATATTTATTCTGCGTTTAATTTCCTCCCGAGTGTCATTTATATTTGTTACTGTTGCTCCAAGATATTTGAATTTTTCCACCTCTTCGAAGGATAAATCTCCAATATTTATATTTCCATTTCGTACAATATTCCCGTCACGAGACATAATCATATACTTTGTCTTTTCGGGATTTACTTCCAAACCGATCGCTTTACTTGCTTCAAGTAAAATTTCCGTGTTTTCCCTAACCGTTTGTGTATTTTCTCCTAACATATTCACGTCATCTGCATAGACAAGAAGCTGATGTAGCCCGTTCAATTCCAAACCCTGCCTGTTATCCTGAACTTTCCTAATGGCATATTCTAAAGCGAAGTTAAAAAGTAAAGGTGATAGTGCATCTCCCTGCTTTAGCCCGCAGTGAATTGGAAAAGCATCAGATAGAAACTGACCTATACGGACTCTGCTGTATGTTTCACTGAGACACATTTTAATTAATCGAACTAGTTTCTTGGGAATACCAAATTCAATAAGAATATCATATAATACTTCCCTCTTAACCGAGTCATAAGCCTTTTTGAAATCTATGAATAACTGATGTACTGTACCCTTATACTCCCATTTTTTCTCCATTATCTGCCGAATACAAAAAATCTGATCAATAGTCGATCTATTACGCCGAAAACCGCACTGATGATCCCCAATAATTTCATCTACGTACGGAGTTAATCTCCTCAAAAGAATATTGGACAAAATTTTGTACGACGTCAACAAAAGTGATATTCCTCGAAAGTTACCACAGTTGGTTTTGTCCCCCTTTTTAAAAATAGGTACAATTATGGACTCCTTCCATTGTTCTGGTACAATTTCCTTTTCCCAAATAGCAAGTACAAGTTTATAAATTTCGCTATATAATGCACTTCCACCCTCTTGTATTAATTCTGCTGGAATTTGATCGATACCTGGAGACTTGTACTTTTTCAGATTTTCTATCGCAATTTCGACTTCTGAAAGCGTGGGTTCGGGTATAAATGGCTCAGCAGTTTGTATTTCAATTTCGTCCCGATCATTTCTATTTGGCCTATGTACATTTAGTAGTTGCGCAAAATAGTTTTTCCATCTGTTTAGGATTGATGGAGAGTCTGCAAGCAAGTCACCATTCTCATCCTTGATCACGTTTTCCCTTGGCTGATATCCGTTCTTAAATTCCTTTATACCCTTATATAAATCTCGAATGTTTTTATTCTTACTATTTGTTTCTACCTCATTCAGTTTTTCCTTCAAGTAACCTCTCTTTTTATTCCTAAGTGTACGACTTGCTTCCCGTCTTTCATTGAAATAATTATCTCTCTTCTCCTCAACTGGATCCTGTAAGAATTTCAATTTTGCCTGTTTCCTTCTTTCTACTACCATGCAACAATCTTCATCAAACCACGGTTTCTTTTTCTTAGTTTCACTTGTTTCCTTCCCCATAATACAACAAGTAATCTCCTATTTGTGATATGCCATTCCCATCTAACCTAACCTCTTGTACTCCTACGAAGTCTATTCTATATCTAGCTAGTTCTTTTGCTACTAATGTTACCCCTCCTGTTCTATAAAGACTAGTTACGTTCCAAGTGCCAAATCTCAAAACCTTATTCCTTTGCTGTGGTCGTAATAATAATAATAATACTAATAATAATAATAATAATAATAATAATAATATAGTATTAACAATAAAGATGTCTTGCTTATTTACCACATCTCATCTTTATATTGGGGAAGTGTTTTCTAAAAGGTTCAATAATTTGTGAAAGAGTATATTTTTCTTCTGGACCTCTCGCACATTATGTTAGTAGTTAGTAGATTAGTGTATGATCTAATATTAAAATGTATTTTGTCTGACAACATGAAATTCATTGCTTTGATTAAACAGTTTACGAATCACGAATGCCACTTTGAAATGTATGCTTTAAAATATTTACTCCATTCTTGTAATAAAAGTCTAAACACGAAAGAAATTAATTAAAATGTGAAATGGTATTTCTGTCGATTACTCAAGGGCATGTATCACCCCGAAATATGTTATATTTATTTACACTTAGCCTACCTGACTCTAATCTTGAAATTGTAACCACAACACAAAGCAACACATACAATAACTATTGTATTAATATTAATACTGATATTAATTAATTATTAGTATGTTCAAATTTCACTAACTTCCAGTAATGGGCTCAGAAATCTAGAACAATCTGAATTTTCAGAATTTAAATTACTGACAACTTGTGTCACTGCTGCCAACATAACAGTTATAAAATCATTACCAGTTGTAGTATTTCTCAGTACCGATATTCGAAACGAAGTTGGCAAAAGAAAATTCAACTTACAAACTAGAAAATCACCATAATCCACTAACTTATGTAGTAATAGGGGAAACATGGTTAGGTTTCACCCTTAGGGTATGAAGTAAGCTGACCCGGACTATACACTTTGCACATTTCAGCGAGTGCTGACGACCACTGCTCTATAGCATCAGAAGTGGATCGTCTAACTAGGCCTGTGTTTGAGAGTTGCATCCTCTAAATAGAGATTATTGCTTACGAAACGTCGCTTTCAAGACCAAAAAACCGCCGAAACATAGGTTTCAACCCGAGTGAGAGGAGATATATCTTTTTGTGACGATGGTAACAATATTAGGTGTTTAAAATGTTTTAAAACTTTGAAGCGTGTTTTTAGAGGTAACATTGAACGGCATTATTCCCTATTGTATGAAGACCTTCACTCTATTATAGGGTCGGTCTTGTTGGTGCAGTTGGTATAGCGCTGGCCTTCTATGCCCGAGGTTGCGGGTTCGATCCCGGGCCAGGTCGATGGCATTTAAGTGTGCTTAAAATGTGATAGGGTCATGTCAGTAGATTTAATGGCATGTAAAAGAACTCGTGCGGGACAAAATTCCGGCACACCGGCGACGCTGATATATCCTCGGCAGTTGCGATCGTCGTTAAATAAAACATAACATTTTTTAACATTTCTATTACAGGTACATTGGTATTTTAGTTAATTTTGAAATGCGGTAGAGTAGAGAGTAGAGTCATTGTGAAGATTATAACCTAAATATTGGTGAGTTCATTTGCGACTTTAATTATTTATACAATGCTTAGGTGTAGCTATTATTTGAAAACTTTAAACTGATTGTTAATTAATATTGACGATATTTGCTTCTTACTTCAGGGCTAGAACGAACTACAATTTTACAAAACTTGGAGGGAAGCTCTAGCAAAGATAATCAAGAATATGCCCCCAATCAATGAAACGAAAGCAAGTTCCTGCAAGTTATTATGTTGCGTGGAAAATAAGAAAATCAATGGAAGCTTTTGCAGACGGATATTTTGTAAAATCCTGTTTACATGCTGTCGCAAGAATAAAGTGCCTTGAACAAGTTAACAAATTTGATGCCATATGTTTATCTCGAAACAAAATTAAGACAAGGATACAGGATATTGCAGAATTAATTGAAACGCAAGCTACCAAGTTTGTAAATTATTCTTTGGCCTTGGGTGAAACTACTGACATTAGTGATAAAGCATATTTAGTTATCTTTGTTTGGGGAGTGACAGAGCAGTTATTTGTACAAGAATACCTGCTTGATCTAGTTACTATTAGAGACAATACATGTGAAAATGACATATTTCAAGCACTGAAAAGTGCAGTAAAAATAAATTGGATTATAAGAGATTGATATCTGTGGCAACTGACGGGGCTCCTTCAATGACGGGAAAATTAATGGTTTGGTTGGTAGGCTAAGAAAGCTGTTTAAAGATTTGAATATAACTGAAAGTGTACACGTTAGGCTACGCACTGCATAATACAACAAGAAGTCCTGTGCAGCAAAACTGTGAAATTTAAGCATGTGATGGTTGTGAATGTTCAGACTATTAATAAAATTAAATCGTCAAATTTTAAACTTAGTAAATTTCGCTAGCCGCTAAAAGATTTGTACGTGGAACATGAAGATGTGCTGTATTTTGCTGAAGTGAGATGGCTTAGTTGGGGCAAAATGCTCCGACGGATTTTGTTTTCGATTTATGCAATGTATTGCTGATTTCATGAAGAAGCAGATATTTTGATTTTATATGTTAGTCTACTATAATTTAACCAACAAAATGTTAATTTCAGCTATAATTATTAACATTGTTGTGATTATATATAATATAATTAATAAATTGTTTTGCAGGGAATCGACATACCCGAAATAGACAATGAAGATTGGGTTACCAAACTAGCGTTTCTCACAGATGTGAGTGAACATATGAATAAATTGAACTGTAGACTTCAAGGACGTTACCAAAACGTTACCATGTATGACCATGTTTCATCTTTTGTACTAGATGTTTGGAAGGTACAGTTCAAAGAGAGGAAGTTTCATTTCCCATGTTTAAAATCATTATCAAACATTTGTGACGCAGGACTATGTGTTGGAAACCCTGGCTGTAGCATTTAAGGACAGATGATTTGAAGATTTCAAACACATGGAAAATGATTTTGAGCTCTTTACAATAGTAAAAGTAAGACCTGATTTGCAATGTGAACTTGCGGACCTACAAGGCAATGCTATTGTAAAAAGCAGAAATAATAATATTTCTGGTTTAGATATTTTTAAAAATATTGATTCTACTACATATCTATGTCTTAGGTCGTTTGCTGCCGGAATTGATGTATGTACATACATTACATACATACTCGTATGTCTGCAAGCAGCTTTTTCCAAATTGAACACTTCAAAATCTATTAAAAGAATATGCTTAACTGATAGCAGTCTTCGTGAACAGATTTCAGAGGTTGCTTACGATACAATGCCTAAATTTGAAAGTCTGTTGACATAAACCGTGTATTTGGTCAAGGCATCAAGAAGTAGATGTATGAATGCGGAAAAATATGAAAAGGGAAATGAAGTTGTAACAAGAGACAACAATTCTAATGTTGTTATTTTCTATGTCTACCTTTTGTTATGGAAATACAAAAAAATTGAAGTATGCTCATAATCCGCCACTACACTCGTTCTCTCTGAAGCGGGAGGCGCATCTCTACAGCATACCTTCGATGTTCTGCTGGTAGTATTCTTACTACGTCACAGTTTTTCCATCTCTGACTTAAACTATTGTATACAATTTACAAAAAATAAAGAAAAGTAGGGTATAGTATTGTGAAATAAAATACCTTGCATTACAGTACACAACACTGTACATAAACTTAATAGTGTAAAATTGTTTGATCAATGTAGTAGGCCTACATTCTTTATTATAGTGTAAATAGTAAAAATAGCGAATTTTAATGTACATAGTGTAAATAATGTAAATTGTAAATATTAGTGTAGGCCTAATTGTTAAAGTGGTCCATGTTTTGTTCTACCACACTTGACGAAACAAGAGTCGCGTGAACCGTCAAGTACTTTGCTTGCTAATATACGTGCGTTGTCCGTTTAAAAACGATCCCTAGTTATTAATTTTATTTATTATATATATCATAGAATCGCTACATTAGGTAACTATGATATAATAAAATTACATTGTCTTAGACTGCATGTACAGTATATCTAAATTATATGTTTAACAATGACAGGTTCAGTATAATGCATGTATCATATATTGTACAGTACATCATTGTGTTCATGCTGTTACTATATGGAACAGCGCATTAATCAAGCTAGGTATTTAGCATCCCCTCTCGGCGTTAATTGTGCAGTGCTTCCCTATCCCGAGAGCTCAAGCGCAAGCGCTCGTTTGATGCCGAACGCCGTCTCTCATAGAAACGTCAGATTCGCTGCTGATGAGAGTTGCGTCGGAGTAGCAGTTAGCGAGGGACTGTCGGGAGACCCGTGTCTCGCGCCGTATTGACTTCAGTTAAAACTTGAAGGTTCGGCAGTCATAATCGCTTTGGCTTTACGTCCTCGTAGTGCTTCTGTTGCCGTACCACGCTTCTTCGTGATGTTTAACATTTGAGATCGAGAATGACTGAAATAGGGTTTGAGTTCAAAATACGCATCGTGTGTTACAGAACAGCGCATTTTCATTGCAAAGTATGCATATGAAGCCAATTAATATTTTACATTATAATCTCCAAAAATGACGAACATATTTGGAGGAAATTTCGACCTTTTTTTATTGTAATTCTTACCCAAAATAGATTAAATTATGATGGTGACGGTGTAGAAAATCGTTAAAGGGACCAGAAATTTAATAATTAACGACGGTAAAACATGCACCAATTAGTTGTACAAGTCTAGAAGATAGTGTGTTACATGTGTGGATGTAAAGTTGCATTGCCTATAATCACAAATATTTTCGGATTTACATTAATTACATTTACACAGAAGAGTGTCTTATTCAGCAGAAGAGTAACGTAACCGAGTTCCCGTCACAACCATCATGATGTTGATGTCTTTTCTGGAGAAACACTTTCACAAGCAACGAACGAGTCCCACCCAGAAAGGTAAATTTTTGTGTAGAAATGTTTTTGATATTAATGAGTTTCTTTATTATGATTTATTTATAGTCTCCTGGCTGCATGGCCTTACAGCAATTACAATTTTATATACATTTTTTTTTTTTATATTTGGCATGAATAGCCAAGTACACATTACAACACTTTTTTGTACAATTTATAGCTTTGAAAAAATGAGCAAATTTCATGCAAGAGCTGTGTTTAGTAGTTTCGAAATGATATTTAGGACTCCCCCCCCCCTCCCTCTTGCGAACAGTAGGCCAATACTTGGTGTACTTGATGATGATGCTGGTAATGCACACTATAATACGTTCTGGGAATGAGAATTGAGTAGAAGATATTCATGAGTCAGTTTTGTGTTGAAATACTGGTTGTACTATTAAGGACTTAATCCCATCGACTTAGAAAGCGAGTTCAGAAGATGTCCGTCGATTTTAATCTTATGCATCGGAGTTCACTGCTTACGCGTGAAGCCCTTATCTTTTCATTGTTATAGATTTATTTTCATAATGGCATGAAGTCCTATTATTTGTATACAATATAATATAGGATAGGGATGCTGCTTTTTTTTTTTGACAACTTTATTTGTTAGTTCATTTTCATTCATGTTTTGATGTCATCAAATCCAAATGTTTTCGACATTGTACCCATGTCTTAGGAATACATGGTGTTTGCAAATGTGGTAATTTTCGGTTACCGTTGGGACAGAGGAAAAGAGATTTTTGTGAAGATAATGTAAGTGTGTCTGGGGTTTGCAGACTAAAATATATAGTGCTTCTTTGATTGTAAACAATTCGCAATTGAATAGTGAATGTTGGTTATAAATCAAGAAGTTTATGGTTGATTTTATGATCAGGATTTATTACTACTGCACCGTTTTTATAGTGTTGTGAGGAATTTTAACTATCGTACGAATCAAAATGGTTAATATCTACGACATAAAGTTGAGGTGGATATGAATCAGAGTTAAAAAAATTAAAAAAACACGTTTTCATATTAACTCTGTTTGTATTGTACTTTGGGGCATTCTATTTGCCGTACGAGTTAACCCATTACAGTTGAAGGCGGTTTGAATTCATGAATTCAATTACTTAAATTCCAGTTATTATTCATGCTAAGGTTAAGATAGTTATCCGACGAGTGTTCCCTTTTGTTGCGTACGAAAGTCGAGAACTTCAGACGTGTTGCATTCATCCTATGTTATTGGTGAAGTCAGGTGTCGTAAATTTAATACTGCATGCACATAACGCTTGATAAATTAGAACTGTTTGAGATAACATAACTAAAGGATACACATATTTGTATTATGTCTGCACGGAGTCAAATTGGAAAGGCAACTTACGTACAGTAAATGTAGGCCTGATATAAAATCATGACTCAAAACAAATATTATATTTTCGAAAATTTAACTTCAGGTGAAACTCCGGTATCCCCTAACGCTACACACGGGAGAGAAAACGTACTTAAATAATTTTCACATTCCGCGGCCTCATATCGCTTAAATACTCGACTAACCCACTAATCTTGTCACATACCTCGGCTTAATATCACTTAGCTATCCCCTCATTTAACTCATCTAACCCATATTACAAATCAGACGTCGTAATATTTGACGTTAGTTTAATGTAGTTCGTTGCACAGTAAGATTTTCAGCGTATATAAGATGGAGTTATTTTAGTAATGGTACACCTCCATTTACATTGATTTCGAGATAATGTGGTCTTAAAGTGAAATGTGTACAGAAAATTCAGGATGTTTGAAGAATAATAATTCATGCCTTCTTGTCAGAGATTAAGCTGTCTTTCTACGCTTGGAGTTCATGAATATTGTGTGGGACATGTCTGATAAAGGGGGGACAGTGGAGGTATATCACTATTCAAATAAAACATTCAGTGTGTGATTGATAGAGGTGTACCAGAATAATGATTTTATGGCATGCCATTTACCTTAAGATATTTGATAATTTGGATCAAGATCTTGGTCATCAATATTATCAGTCACTCAAAATCTCTCTCGGATCACTTATTTTAACATATTACATCCAAAATTCGCAGACATCTTAATGTATGTAGTGTGGAAAAAATAAAGCTTATTAAATGAATAATTCGCGGGTCCTCGTGTAAAGGGAGTTAAGTCAAATTGTAAGGTATGCAAACTTCTCTCACTTGGTACTGAACAAAACCCCTCTGTCACAAAATATGGAGCACTGTAACTGCATCATAGATGAAAGAATGACTTAACCCCTTTAACACAAGAGAAAAGTAATTGTGGATAGTTCAAATCTGTACTTATTCCAGTTCAGCCAAATCAACTTAACCCCCTTTACACGAGCATCCCCGAATTATAAAGAGAATACGAAAATTAGCGGCCGTAGTGGCCGAGTAGCTCAGTTGGTAGAGTGACTGCGGACTGTAAGGTTCCGGGTGAAGGCGAAGTTTTCTCGTTGCTGAAACTTCCAGAACGGTCTAGGTGTCCATTCAACCTCCTTTCAAATTGAGTATCATGATTTCCCAGGAGTAAAACGCGGTCGGAGCGTGGTGCCGACCACATCACCTCATTCTGATGTTGCTCATGATAGGATGTGCATAGCGTTTAAAGGGGAAACCTTTGCCATTTAATAAGGTAAAGCAGTGGTCAGTACTCGCTGAAATGGGTAGAGTGCAAGGAGTGCAACAAAATATGCTCCGTTGTGCAGGAGGGATGGGGAGACAGCATACCCGCCAGCTGCCACGGGTGTTGGTGTTGCAAGAGACCTGCGGGTAAGAGACGCTAGCCCGAGAGTGCAATTTGCTGATGACCGCTGAGGTAAAGCCATTCGTACTACAGGCCATGGAGACCCACAGGGTTTATCTTCGTATTTCTCTCTTTTAATTGGATTATGTTTGTCTCCTTAATCGTAAACTGGTTATACATATTATTTTAATGTACTGAAGTACATATGATATTTCCATGCAGATATTCTGCGTCATCATACGATGAAAGAGTAATGGAACGGAGAAAAATTCTCTCCGGCGACGGGATTTGAACCCGGGTTTTCAGCTCTACGTGCTGATGCTTTATCCACTAAGCCACACCGGATACCACCCCGGCGTCGGACAGAATTGTCTCAGATTAAGCTCCAACTCTTGGGTTCCCTCTAGTGGCCGCCCACTGCACTACGTCATAGATGTCTATGAACGTAGGACCGAAGTCCACACATGTGCTGAGGTGCACTCGTTATGAGTGACTAGTTGGCCGGGATCCGACGGAATAAGCGCCGTCTTAAATCACGAAGTGATTTACGCATATCATACATATTATTTTAATGTACCGAAGTACATATGATATTTCCATGCAGATATTCTGCGTCATCATACGATGAAACGAGTGCACCTCAGCACATGTGTGGACTTCGGTCCTACGATCATAGACATCTATGACGTAGTGCAGAGGGCGGCCACTAGAGGGAACCCAAGAGTTGGAGCTTAATCTGAGACAATTCTGTCCGACGCCGGGGGTGGTATCCGGTGTGGCTTAGTGGATAAAGCATCAGCACGTAGAGCTGAAAATCCGGGTTCAAATTCCGTCGCCGGAGAGAATTTTTCTCCGTTCCATTACTCTTTCATCGTAAACTGGTTAGGTTATACAACAAAAATTCGTAGTGTTGTAATATTTCTATAAATTTCGTAACCCTGCAATGCTACTTATGTTAGTTTTCTACTTTAATAATAAAACATTACTTCCATATTATTATCATCACGTTCTTCCGCGATATCCACATAACGCTTCGCGATAGTTTACCATATTAGCCAACAGATGCCGCTAATACGGTCTTCACCCTCCAAAATTAATTGTTACGAAATTGCGAACTATTCAAAATTATTGAAATGGTGTCGGAGGAGAATAAATTGTTTCTTTTGAAGGAAATAGAAGCAAGAAAAGATATTCTAGACCACATATTTATCATATCTTGGTGAACCTGAGCTCCTGTGATTTCAGAAGTGAAAATCTTTGATTTTTATAAGGGATTTTTTTTTTGTGAAGATGCAGTTGATAGTATACATATATGCAAGGCATAAGGAAAGCCTGAACTAACCAAACCTAACCTGTCACAGATTCATATATGCAAAGTGTATAAGCGAAAGAGGAAGGGAACTACTTCAACGTTAGTTTAACCTATATCTTAATATTATTAAATAGATATATTTAAATAGCACTAGTACATGTATGTATTAGTCTCCTTTCATTGGTAGAGAATACTTGAGAATTCACTAGGAAGTTATAAATATTAGTACTTTTGTAGAACGGAATCACGAAACTTTACTGGTAATTCGTAAGTATGGAGTGGTAAAGTATGACTGTAGAAAAATCTTTGGAACAGAAACTGGTATTTGTATTACTTACTAAAGAATTTACTTATAATGTACAATACCATACCTTTGTGGAATAGGTCCTTGGAGGAGATTAAAATTCTCACTTTTTCTAGACAGTAGTATTAGTAACTAGGGATGTCAGTCCTGAAATTACAGGCTTATTATTACAACTTTGCACGTCAACTAGATCTAACAAATGACAACAATTTTGCGGAGCTAGGTGAAATTGTGGAAACGAATTTTTAGCTGGTCTCACACTGCGGTAAACAAAACTGTTTCAGGCTGACTGAAACTATCTAAGACGGTTTGCTACAACCAAATAGCTCTTGATAAATAGGTTAGAGCCTGTCACATGAACACACTATGCAGAAGTGTAAAGAAGCCGAAACGTAAGAATCTTATTAGTGGTCACCGGAAAGTTGAGATAAGATTGAATGATATTGTCAACCTGCGCCATTGGCTTAAATATTTCTACAAATCAACAGGATCTGCTGGTAATAGAAACGACGTCCATTTGGTTTGGAATCTTCTCGTATACTATTCAAATGTCCAAACAACGAATATTCATATTGTTTAAAAAAAATGTAGGGTAGGGGGAAGCCAGCATTCTGCAAGTAAGGAGGCCTATTATTTGCTGCCGATTCCCACAGTCCTGGAAATGGAACGTACTGAATTTGACCTGAATCCTTGACGACAAATTACGGATGTTATTAAGATACAGTGCATAATACGGACAATCTTTTCTTCACTGCAGTCTCGGAAGTTGTTAGAAGACGCACTTAATGCATGTGACTGTGAAACCGGTTTAATGTGCGTTGACGAAGGTCAGATGGTATGTAATTCTAGAAGCGGTTTCAAGTTGTACGTAGAATTACATACTTACTAGTACAGTATTATAATGTAGGTAATTTTATTGTACCCGTGAAGAATTCCGGAACATGAGTGGATTTTGATATATGCATTTATGGTATCCCTACTAACAACGAAAACTGAACTAACGACTTGTGAAGACAGTGAGCATAAAAAAATCAAGACTATTCTTATTGATAAGGTTGTTGAACAAGTTAATGGTTTTAATTGTCTAGGATTCTAGGCTATTATTGCAGTGGCAGCTGTTGGAGGGGATGGCTCTGGGATACTGTATTTCCTGTGAAAATATTTTTATATAATCTTTGTTTTCGCTTGCTCGTTGAATTTTATTTCATTACTTGATTTGTTATACATATTCAATGCTTAATTTTTTACATTCTAGAATTCAAATTTCTATTTGAGATTTGACTTTTCGTAACTGATTCCTCTATGATTAAACTTCACGAACCACTTACAGAACTAATTAAGTTAGAATAAGGAAACTCGATAAATTTCCATGTGGAGAACATATGTAATCTTTGAAATCAGAAACTCATAAATCACCATAACGTGAAGGGGCTACCTTATCCGTTCATAAGCAGAAGCGTAAACCGAATATTGCCAGCAGTTTAAAAAAGAATTGCAACTAAAAATGAGATTCTTGTGACGGAATGTTGGATAATCCTTACACAGTCATGTGAGACAGCCATGTCAGCCTGGAGAGCACATAGATGGCGTAATGTGCAAGAAATCGGCAGAGTGCACAGTATCAATAACTGTCTTATTGGCGTATAGCGCCGATAAATACAGATGACCACTAAATTTTCCTCTACCAATGTGTTCTGGAGAATAACTCGCTTTAGGTATCGGTCTTGTATAAAAATAAACACATTTTACAAATAACATACACCGATTCAGTAATAATTACATTGCAATAGTAGTAATGACACAACATATCATTTACTTTAAACTGAAGAAAAAATATTATACGTTTTTATATTTTAAATAACGGATGATATCCGCTGCCAGTACAAAGTCTTCGCAAGCAACTCTGAATTGCAGGTCTGAGTCCTTCGTAAGATTCTGAACCTTGCTGGCTGCAATGTTTCGCAACAGACTTATAGTTTGGTATTTCGGAACAACATTAGAACTCAAGCGTTGTGCAGGAGATTTCAAATCATCTGATGAGAAAGATCAGCTAGCCAATTTATGAGAAAGATCGTACGTAACTAACATACAATCTATCCTCAACAGAAATACCACAAGTTAGTTCTTCACTCTGGAACATGTAAAAATAAAAAATACAGAAATATTGACTAAGTAGGCATTATTAACGATGGTTTAACAAACTTAAACTAAATGTAATTCGAAATCCTCGTTGAGGCCTGATGTAACTAGTGTAAGTAGTACCTCCCATGCAAAATGTTCATTTGTATTATTATTATTATTATTATTATTATTATTATTAATGAAAAATAATGAAAAATAATGTCACTCACCAAATAAGTTATGCTGAGTGTTTGTTTCAGTAAAGGTAGGTGCTCACTTACCGGAAAAAAATCGTTGGTTGCGTTCGGATTTTTATTATAGTATTGCTCACTTGTCCGCATTTCCGAATTAATCATCAAATGGTATTGTAGTTGGACGGCCGGGTAGCTCAGTTGGTAGAGCAGCTGGCTACGGACTGGAAGGTCCGGGGTTCGATCCCAGGTGGTGGCAGGATCTTTTCTCTTTGCCAAACTTTCAGAACGGCCCCGAGGTTCACTCAGCCTCCTATAAAATTGAGTACCGGGTCTTTCCCGGGGGTAAAAGGCGGTCAGAGCGTGGTGCCGACTACACCACCTCATTCTAGTGCCGAGGTCATGGAAAGCATGGGGCTCTACCTCCATGCCCCCCAAGTGCCTTCATGGCATGTTACGGGGATATACTTTATTTTTTTTCATGGAGTGCAGTTTCATAGAAAGGACTTTGCCGACAGACCTTCTACTGCCCCCTACTAATTGGTTGTCATAAATAAATGTCTTCCTTACTATGACGGATATCTTGTCTTCTCTTGTTAGTAACCAATCACAACCCCCGTTCAGAAGAATTGACAGGTGCCCGTCAAATCCACGTGGAGGCAGAGTTGCCGCATCGTTTCCGAATTCCAAGAATCCCGTCAGTTTCACTGCATAATTTCGAAGGTCATCAGGATTGTGACAACTGTGCAATGTTGGGACTAGGGGACAGGATGGAATTGTCAGAGCTGTTGTGTAGAAAGTCATAAATCTGTAAATGGGTGTTCAAAGGAGCCACCGAACTGCACTCCTTGAAATAAAATAAGGTATACCTTTACCTTTTACCTTTATGGTATTGTAATTTACCACTAGAGTGCATTATTTCATTGTAGTGTGTAGGGCTCTGAGTTCTGAATTCACGACTGGCCTACGTCTATGTTCATTACACAACGGAGTGGGCCATGAAAATTTTAGCTCTCCTTGGCAACGGTTTGTTGTTAATTGATTTGTATCTTTCTTACTAGAAATAAAACTGTTCCTGAGTTTGATTTACTTATTATATTGAATTCAAAATTGATGACCCCGACGTAATGGAAGCGGCGAACATACACGAAGATACAGAGCAAAGTTCTTTACCAACTGGTAGTGGTGACAGTCGTGTGTGCACAACGTATTGAGAAGCCACCTCCATTCTACAAGGACGATTCAGGTCTGTGGTTTGCAGTGGTGGAAAATGCTCTGTTTCGCAGGGATTACTCGAGATCAAGCAAAATTCCGATATAATAAGTAAATCAAGCTCAGGAATAATTTTATTTCTAGTAAGAAAGATACAAATCAATTAACAACAAACCGTTGCCAAGGAGAGTTAAAATTTTCATGGCCCACTCCGTTGTGTAATGAAGACAGACGTAGGCCAGTCGTGAATTCAGAACCCAGATCCCAACATGTACTCAAGACTGATTATTGTAACTGATCACAAACCATTGATTCACGCTTTTAATCAAAGTGCAGACAAAGCTTCACCTAGGCAGCTCCGTCACTTGGATTTCATTAGTCAATTTACGACGCAAATCGTCCACGTTAAGAGTGCAGACAACATTGTAGCAGACTGTTTGTCACGTATAGGTGCAATAGACATGCCGACGCTAATATCTGCAGATGAACTCATGTCTGCACAGGCTGCTGATGAACTTCAACATCATCTTCAATCTGATTCGACCAGCTTACAATTAACAAAAATTCCGCTGACTGAATCAGAGGAAGACATTTATTGTGATGTTTCGACGCAAGTCATTCGACCTTACATTCTACCTTGTCTTCGCAAGAAAGTTTTCGATAACATTCACAACCTGTCTCACCCTAGCGGTAAAGCAACTAAGAAACTTATACAGCGCAAGTTTGTTTGGCCTAGAATGAATAAAGAAATTATGCTGTGGGCTTGTATGTGTCTTCAGTGTCAGAGAAGTAAAATAAGTCGTCACCACAAAAATGTGCTCCTACACATTCCCATGCCAAGTTCTGTAATATAAATAGACTATGAAGAACATACCTGGTTAATTTAGTATTTTCCGAATCTAGCCCCATATGTTCTTTCTCCATTTATTACATTGCTGTAATTTTAATTTCATAAATTATAAAGTTTTTCATACTGTTGAACTTCTTAATAAAATAAACTTCGCGTCATCCATTTCATTATACCTTCAACATTACCGCTATTGGAGGCCTTGAAATCGATATATTTGCCATGACAGTATTTATTTCGATTTTGGACCGTACGGAAATCCGTTTAAAATTCTCTGACCAGAATTCTGGACGGAATCCGGTCATGCGGACAGAAGCGATACGGCCAAGTGGGTGATGCTCCATTTAAAATAATGCAAAAATATTCCGAAACTCTCCGTACGGATCTGTTCCGCTAAGTGAGCGCCTTCATTAATTGTTTATTTTTTATAAAATAACTCATATTATGCTCAGCTGAAGAATCATGTGCTGAAATTCCCCTGGAAATATTTTTTCAGATCGCTGAAGCCACCAGTAGACCAGACTGCTCTCTCTCTCTCTCTCATTTTTTTTTTTTTGACAGGAGCAAGCACGGCCAACAGAAAAGTTTATTTCGCATCACATTACCGAAGAACCATTTATGTTGCCAATACCAGGATGTATTAAAAGCTCGCATTTTAAGATTATCTTTCTGAAAAATTGTCAGTAATGGCGTAGGTCTGTCTTGTAAATAAACTTCTCTTCTTTCACTATTGTTTCCTCTTGAAAAAGGTTACTCTAACAATTAATTAATTATAATTATAATTATCATTATTTCTCGCATCTCTTTCGGTTTCTATTTTCCCGAAACATATAATACTGGATCACACTCACTACTGTACTACGAAGTACAATGGTACAACACCCACGCATAAATCATAAACTAAGGCAGAACAGTATGGGCTCGTGCCTGCTAGACAGCGAGAATTTTCACGTTATTTATGGCTGATTTAGTAAGACGAGTCAACACTGCTATTCTCACTCCATCCCACCCTTCAGACCGGCATTGACGAAAGACCGGGTTCTGAATGGGAGAAGTGAAGTTTGATGGGTGGGAGAATATTTGCTAGGCCACGAGGCCACAAGAAATGTGCCTTATTTCCAACTTTCCGAGTGCAATCTCAAAACCCGTGGAAACATACGAAATTCAGAAGTCAGACTCGGCCAAAACATTTCGGACCTCAGGAATAAATTTTAGTGCAAGACAGATCTACATACACCAAAAAGTTTTCTAATACTTATAACAACGTAATATGCTTTATTCAAATGACATAATATCATGTGTAGCACTCCAAGTAAAATGCTGTCGTAACTCGAAAATTGTGATTTGTAACCTACTAAAGTACTGCTGTAAAATATTTTAATAAATATTTACAGAAATCTTTGATAATTCATTATTTTATTGTTAGAATGTCGTACCTTCAACCAGTAAAATAGAGCTGAAAATAATTTATGAAAGTAATATGTGATTTTCGACATACGACTATTTTACTGGAGGTGCGATATTATATACTACTAAAAACACATTTGAGTTTAAGGAAGCCAAGTGACTGGGGCCCGGCCTCACTTCCCCAGCCAATCAGCCGCCAATGATGGAACTAAACCGATTCTTAGCTGCGTTGATACCTGAATGTGTAGGCCTATAAAATACAAGACTCTTAAAATGCCCACTGCCAGTCCTCCGCCATCTTGCAGAATGTTTGTCAATTTACTAAATGTTATGAATGAAACGTGCATTTCCGCACCACAGACTGGTGTAGCCTATATTGAGAGGGGTTACATGGAGTCCTATTCTCACTACCGATGGACTTTAAAACACAGTTTGAATTAAAATCATAGTTTCGAAAATTTATATCCCTAATATTGATATTGATAATTAATATTCGCATTCAATTTTTACATAAAATAAATTTCCACTATGCTTGTTGTTGCAATGACGTTTTTGAATTCAATAAAAATGTTCTTTTTCTCTCTTCACGTTGAGTAGAGTTGGGCCACCGCTGTAGAGTTGGGCCTCCGCTGTACAGTCATACAATACCGAATTATATGACCTTGTAATGCCGTTTGACATCATTTTTCATATCCTTTTTTTTTTCCATACAAGATAGTCTGTTGCTCTTTCGGGCTTTAGTCATAACTTTATGCGCAGTAAACCAGACAAGTCCATTTGGTACTGTCAAGGGGAAAAAAATGGGCGTATGGGTTAGTCGCTGTGCAACTCTTGTAGAGTGCACTTCTTTTCCTCGTGCAAAGTGCGTAGTATACTATTACAAAAAAACATTAGTACCGTAATGAAACCAATAAAGAACATTGTAGTGTATTTTATTGTGAACGGAAGAGTGAAAATTGAATACAGCATTGTGCTAAGTACAAATGTTTGGATAGCAGTGAGTGCAAAAACTGTGATTGCCCATGAAGTGCAAGTACGTGACGAATGTTTTTCAACACAGCTATTACTTACGTCAGCACGCATGCAGTTCTCCTTTTCTCTCCAGCTTCATTGAATATGCTGAGAAACTGACTCACTCCACACCACCCTTACTCAAATGTTCGCGCATAACACCGGCCAAGCTATCTAAACACAACAGTACTAAGTTTTATGTAGTGTGACGCACAGACGTGCACAGGACAGCTTCTCATATTTTGCACTATTTGCCATTACTGATGTAAGGAGTGACTGCATTTGGGAAAAAATGGTTTTAATTGAGATGATGAAATGATGAAATATTGAGACCAATGGAAGGAACGTATGTTAAGAATTTATAGACATTACTAACACCAAACAAACGTAGACCGACAGGACGAAGGGACTTGGGACCAGAATTGGTTGCGTAAATTACGTAATGCACATTTCTTTATTACAGATTAAATATATGATTTGAAAACAATGAACAATAGTAAAAAGATAATATACACTATTGAATTAATGACTTACAATTGCATAGTAATAATTACGTTTGTTCATTCTTTAAACTTTACTGAATTGATTGAATAGGGAATTAAATGGTTAAAATTACTCAATTATGGTTGGAATAAAATGAAATGAAATGATGTTTTATTTAACGACGCTCGCAACTGCCGAGGTTACATCAGCGTCGTCGGTGTGCCGGAATTTTGCCATCGACCTGGGCCGGGGTTGAACCCGCACCCTCGAGCACAGAAGGTCAGCACTACCGACTGTGCCACCCAGGCCGACTGGTAGGAATAAAAATAGTTGTTATTGCAAACTTGTTTATATATATGTCCTGGTTGACATAGTTGATATAGCGCTGGACTTCTATGCCCGAGGTTGCGGGTTCGATCCTGGGCCAGGTCGACTGTCATGTAAAAGAACGCCTGCGGGACAAAATTCCTGCACACTGGCGACGCTGACATAACCTCGGCTGTTGCAAGTGTCGTTAAATAAAACATTATATATATATATATATATATATATATATATATATACCAGGTGTTTCAGACCACTCGTATCAGCCTTTTTTTCTCGAAAACTATTTAATATAGGTTGTTCATAAAAAAATTTCGATTACCAGAACCTATGTAAGGATTCGACTGATCATTGAAGGTACCATTGAAAGCTACTTTTAAAAAGAAACAACTTTTATTGATTTTTTTTTCTAACTTCTATTGTTTATTCACAAAGCAACAAAAATGGTAGCCCATCTTCTGAGAAATGCTGTATGTTGTTTATGTACCTACTGTACCGGTAGTAGACACAGCATAATTGTAAACACTGCAGGTTTTGAAACTAAGTCATTTTCCATGTCTTTTATTTTGCATAACAGTGAATTTTGTTTATTCGTCCATGTCACGCCGTCTCCCTTTGGGTTTGCTATTTGGAAAATGTCATTCAAATGAAGCATTCGATATGTTGATGATACTTGGGGAATGTCATCGGAATTGCAGGTAAAACGGCACATGTTTACGCAGAGAGATATCCATTGCGCACCCATCATTCGTACAATGTTTCCAGCATCTTGCAAAGCGTGTGCATACAAATGGCTTGGTGCAGCCGAAACAACAAGGATAGGCGTATCAGACGACCTGTGAGGAATGAGAAAGAAGCTGCCGATGTTCTCGCTGCGGTGATAGTTAAATTCATGACTCCACAAGAAGGATTGCCCGTGAGTCAGGATTGCACCTTAGTACAGTGTTTAGAATTCTCAAAGAGAACAAATTTCATACCATATTCATCTCCGTCAGGAATTTGGGGAACATGACTTCCAGACTCGTGTTGATTTCTGCAACAGGTATCTAAATACGCCGTGATTTCGAGCTCGGAATTCTGTGGACTGATGAGGCAACTTTCGAAAGTAAGGTCAGGCGAATCTCTACAATGCCCATTACTGGTCTTCGGTTAATCCAAACTGGCTACGCGAAGTGGATTACCAGCACATGTGGAGCCTCAACACATGATGTGGGCTGCTCGGACACCATGTCACAGGACCATACTTGTTTGAGGAGAACTTGAATGGTAGAACGCACGCTTCCTCCAAAACATTTAGCACCAGTTGCTTCATGATGTTCCCCTTACGCTTCCGTTAACGATGTGGCTTAACAAGGTGGCTGTCCGGCTCACTTTCCACATAGGGTTCGGATAGTTATTAATCGCTTATTTCCCCTAGGGTAGATTGGACGAGGAGGACCAGTAGCTTGGCCAGCCCGATCTCCTGACTTCGCTCCAAATTACTTCTTCTTGTAGGAGAGAATTAAAGATATAGTCTACCAGGTGCGTTCAACAACTAGAGAAGGCATGAAACAAATAACTAGAGAAGCCTGTGGGTTTCTCAGGTGTGCTGAATTTCTCCGTGCAGTCACGGCTGTTAGGAGGAAATCAGAACATTGTTTAGCACAGGGTGGTGAACATTTTGAATACTTACTATGAAGAGAGTACGTATATAAACATCACACAACATTTCTCAGGAGATACCATTTTTGTTGCTTTGTGAGTAAACAATAAAAGTTAGAAAAAAAGTTTCAGTAAAAGTTGTTTCTTTTTAAAAGTAGTTTCGAATGGTACCTTCAATGACCCATGTTCTCATTTGAAATTTCGAAGTTGACCATAGGTACCCCTACTACCGGTTTATTACGGGAAATGGCACTACCATCAATCGATTCTTTACATAGATTTCAGTTACCATTTTTTTTAATGAACGACCAGTATCATATAGTTTTCGAGAAAAAAGGCTGATACGGGTGGTCTGAAACACATAGTGTGCGTGTGCGTGTGTTCGTGTGTGCGCGTGTGCGTGTGTGTGTAAAGAACTAAGGAAGAGACTAGTGAAGTAATTTGTGTGGAGTGTAGCATTGTATGGGACAGGAACATGGACATTTGGACGAAATGAAGAGAAGCGAATAATAGAAGTAAGAAACGAAGCCGTGTTGGAAAGAGTGGATCAAGAAAGAATTATGCTGAAATTTATTAGAAAGAGGAAAAGGAACTGGCTGGGACACTGGTTGAGAAGAAACTGCCTACTGAAGTATGTACTGGAAGAAGTGGTAAACGGAAGAAGAGTTCGTTGCAGAAGAGGATATCAGGTGATAGACGAGATTAAGATATATGTATCATATGCGGAGACAAAGAGGAAGGCAGAAAATAGCAGACTGAAGAATGCTGGGTTTGCAGTGAAAGATCTGCCCTTGGGCAGAACCCTATGAAGAAATGATATATGAGGGTGAGAGATAAAAACCTGTCTTTAGATTTCATTCAAGCTAGAAACTAAAATATGTAACACATTATGGAAGGAAAATTGCATATTATGTTAAATGTTATGGTTTATTTAACGAAGCTCGCAACTGCAGAGGTTATATCAACGTCGCCGGATATGCCGGAATTTTGTCCCGTAGGAGTTCTTTTACATGCCAGTAAATCTACTGACATGAGCCTGCCGCATTTAAGCACACTTAAATGCCATCGACCTGACCCGGGGTCGAACCCGCAATCTTGGGCATAGAAGGCCAGCGCTATACCAACTCGCCAGCCAGGTCGACGAAAATTGCATAAATTAGTGATAATTTGTGCAGTTCAATTTTCTGTCGTTTCTTTCTTCTTTTTCATTCCAAGGCTAGTCTTCTAGAATACTCCGCGTAAGTTCACATTTGAAGTTATCTTTTCAAGATTAGTCCATTTTAGAGTGCACATCGTAAGAACCCCATTAATTGATGTCAACACTACACCGGATGTAGGCCTACACCTAATGTTACAGCATCACTTGGGCAACGGAATAATATTGATTGATGCCTTAAGCGCGATTCGAACCTGCAGTTTCTGTTTCTGCTTCAACTCAACATTAAAGCTGCAGGCTTTCGCACATGTGTAGCGTCCTGGAGCATAATACACCACATTTAATGGTCACTTACATACTCTCGCAACGTTCAGTTAAAATACGACGCGAACCTTATTAGTTTCATTTTATGACATCCTTCGCATATACGAGCCATGTGTATGCTTTCTACAGAATACTGAACAAACACACAAAGTGTTATTGTTCTATACAATAGCTGCCGATATATAGTCTACGTACATTTATACTGTTTCTGAAGCACGTAATTTTATGTGCCGTTCCGTTCTATTTATGGAACATTTTTATTCCATTCCAAATACAAACGAGATTCGATACCACTGAGCTTGATAGGATGTTAGTAGTTGGCATTTAGGACGGAATTTGGAAAGAAGAGAGCTAGTATTTGCAAACTAGTAGTACTAAAGACATCGATGTCTTGAAGATGGCATACATTAATTATTTATCATTAGAACTGGATTTTGGAAGAAAAAAACACCTCTATCCTAGGCACGTAAAATAAGCATCAAAAGTATTAAATTAGATTTAAAATGGGTTCTGAAGTAAACTTGTAGGAAAAAAGTTGTAATTTTCGAAAAAATAAATGAAAAGTGAGCGTGTAGTCTCTATGCGCAGCAAAGTGAATGCAGTGCAGCTATAAATGTATAGTAATATTTTTAAACGTTTGTATGTACAATGAGAGACTATGCATTATGGCTACATTTAAGTATAAGTTTATTGTTGTAAGCAAAAATTACATACATTAACAAAGATTTTACAATACTATTGTAATACTCGTGTATGAATATTCTTCAAAATTCGAAATTGATTACCAATCTCATACTCAAATACTCGTACATTACAAATTGTTATATAAATATAATTGTAACTGAGTCACACCCGAAAAAGCAAGATCCACAATAAGCCGGGAACGAGAACCAGAACGAGACTTGGAAACTGAGGACGTGAAAGTGAAGAGTTTTGATTCACAATAAACCGAGAACGGAAACGGTTATGCATATCGATATGTATGTCAATAACTATATATGAAGTCGATGTGTATAATTAACCAATGATGGTTCTCTAATGAGAAAAAAACCAGCCAACATAAACACATGTTAACCAATTTCAGATTTATGACGCAGAATATTTATGAATTCGATTCACGTGGTAATATGGTCACGTATACACGTAGCATATATTGAAAGTGATTCTACTGAATTTTCGAGTTAGAAACGATGCATGAAGAAGAAGAGTGTTAGTTGGGAGACCGGAGGGAAAAAGACCTTTGGGGAGGCCGAGATGTAGATGGGAAGATAATATTAAAATGGATTTGAGGGAGGTGGGATATGATGGTAGAGACTGGATTAATCTTGGTCAGAATAGGGATCAATGGCGGGCTTATGTGAGGGCGGCAATGAACCTCCGGGTTCCTTAAAAGCCAGTAAGTAAGCGTGAAGAAGAAATTATATCATGGCCTCCTTGCTAAAAAATATACGACGATCAGATACCTTTATCATGGCAATAGAATGAATCTAGTAGGCTGTGATAGGAAACGAGAATTGCAAAGTTGAAACTTGGGCAGTCTCACGTTCCCGGGCTCCGGGAAGCTTCTCGTTAATTGTGAATGCTCACATTTAAATACATTTTAACAATTCTTTCCCTTCTCGTTCTCGTTTCGGGTTTATTGTGAACTAGCCTTTATAGTGTTAAGGCTGGTTCACAATAAACCCGAAACGATAACGAGAACGGAAAAATTGTTAAATACATTTTAACATTATTTCCGTTCTCGTTCTAGTTTCCATTCCCGTTTATTGTGAACCAGCCCTTATACTCAATCCTGTTCAGAATTTAAAAATGATAGTTACTTGCCCTGCATTACCTACTTGTTTCAGTCTACTCTTTTTCGTTTTTGGCTCTGTTTTCGGCAGATCATTTACACACTTTCTTTCACGCTACGCTCTGGTTTGTTCAGCCCTGATTTCGGCCTATTTCCTAGCAAAAATTTCTCAGCATAATTTCACACACTGGTTTCGACTGTGTAAACCGCACTGCAGGGGCAGCCCCATTCCCACTATTTTATGCATTAATTTATGTAACTTGGTGGAAAACAGCAAACTTCAACAACTTTTTTTACCTGGAACTCTCTATCGTGAACATAATTATTTACGTACCGCAAAAACTGCGACACGGGACTCTCAGTTTTATTTCTCTCTCGGAAGAAGTCACGCCCTTTAAGATCCATCGACCCGGGTCGAGTTTGAACCCGCGAACCTCGGATCATGTTAACGACAAGACCACGGAAGAGTGAAGTTTTAACATAAACATAGCATCTTCATATTTTGCTCTGTTTCCGTATTATGTAAAAACAGTGAATTTCCGTAAGATACAAACGATTTTGGAAATATATTATTGTTTCATTTATCAAATGATTTTATTTGAATAAATTACCATTTTAATCTTTTAAATAGAGACTTGTAATAATTTTTAGTAAACTAGTAGGCCTATAATTTCCTGGCGGCTGATTAGATCAGTTGGTAGAGCAACTGGCTACGGACTGGAAGATCCAGGGTTAAATTCCTGGTGGTGAGACGGTACTTTTTCGTTGCACAGACTTTCGGGTCTATCCCGGGAGTAATATGCTGTCAGAGCGTGGTACCGATCACACCACCTCATTCTAGTGCCGAGGTCAATAAAGCATGGAGTTCCACCTCATGCCTCCAAGCGCCTTCATGGCGTTTGTAGGGAATGTATAATTTCCTAATGAATTGGCTCGTAGATTCTGAATATAAATAAACTCTATTAGTTTTGGAGAAATCGCTTTGCGGAAACATGCTGACAGCTAGAGACGGAATGAGGCAGATAGACGGAGAGATGACGCATACAGATGACATTCTCAAATCACTTTTTCGGTATCAGGAATGCTAATCGTATGGTAGAGTCTGGTGTGATCTCTTGTTATACAGGGACATCATTTTATTTTTACTTCAATTTTTATTGTACCTGAGTTTTTGAATGTACTCCACTCCCACTCCTTCTACTAGTGAACTTCCACTCAAGGCCGCATATGCAGTTGAAGTCGTCTTACGATCACAGTATACAGTATTGAGTGAGTATAGTACGTTCCAGAAATATGGTCATGTTTTCCAGTGAATAAAGTGCATTCAATATTGAATCATATTTTCGCACAGGTACGAGTACTGTATCCGCTTGGTTACGTCGCTTCCCTGTTCCCAACATCCGTTTCTACTGGCCTCTCTGTAAAAGCTAGTGACTGGGCTGTCTTAACTCTTTTCTGAAAACATCTGCTGTCAGGAATTGGACGTCTACGTAATATTATACAAAATAATTTTAATAAAAGGGCCTCGTTAAGTAACTGTCACGTGATTTCCCCCTTTCTACGACCCTGCGACATAACTACTTGGACGGATAGTAGACAGCAATCTGAGTAAATTTATCTGTGCGAATCGGGCAGAAGTGAAGTGATTATAATACGTAAGTAAGGTACTCTGTTAGAAAGTAGGTACAGAATTATTATTTCAGGAGATACAGGATTATGGCCCTCCATGTCGACTGATGCTTTGCATTATTTCTTTTGGGGTTACTGTAAAACAGTTGTGTTTGTTAAACATCCTACAACAATTGAAGAATTAAAGAATTACATTCCAGAAACAATACATTCAATTTCAGAAAATATGCCAACATTTTTTTCGATAATATGCACATAAAAGAACTGAAGCCCGTATAGCAATGAACGGGCATCATTTTCAACAATTTGTTTAAATATCCAGGTTTTGATTATTTTTCAATTTAAATGCACTATCCATATTGGATGCTAATGTGCTGTAGACAGTATATTATACATTACATAATGAATACGTCCGCCTGGATAGTTTAGTTAGTGAGTAAAAACACTTACTGTTAATACTGTACTGTATTTTGTGTAAATAAAAATCTAACGAAAATTATCAAACTGAAAATCGTAATAGTTCCTAGTTCCCTCCTATACCTAGTAAAGTGATGTGTTTGTATTTTACACTAATGTCATCAAATTCCGGTCGTGGAAGGGGGTAATATAGTATTTGCGGTTCTCAACCGTTAATCCAAAGGATAGCCAGGTTAATATTAGAAATGTTAGTAAAAACAAAATGATGACCCGGTAGAATTACAACACTTGAAATTGTCTCGACATGTGTGTCCTTGCTGGTAATTAAACCAATAGCATCTTACCACGGGAAGTAATTAAGTCCATTCTAAGTAAATGGAAGAATATTGTTGTCATCCTTATTAATGTGACTTATCATTAGATTCACTCGGCCAAGTCGAATAGATCTTCTGTACGCTGATGAAAGAATAATAGTCTAGTTGTGCTTGACATTTATCACCATATTATTCATGGACTCGACAAGTTCTGTTGATAAGTGATGGGGGCCAGGAACTGAAGAGACGAGAATATTTAATGAAAATTCGCTTCCTCGTTTTACGAAGTAAGAAAGTATTGTGGCACTGTAACAATAAATGAAAACAAAAATAGACTTCTTGATTTTCACTGAAAAACACTTCATCATTACTAATACTGGAAAGTGGTTTCGGGTGTGCCATCTGTCTACTTACAGCGATTTCTCATGAACAATTGGATAGATTTTATTTATGTTCTGTATCTATTTATCTGGCAATTATGCACATTAAATATAATAATTTTAATAAAAGAATTATAAATATTTATTTCAAATCAAAAACAAAATATTCAAGATGCAACTAAAGATTTTTTCTGTTCATTGCTTAAAATCAAGAGAGAAATTAAATGAGCGACTGAATATATCTTCAGACTCAAACGTTTAGACCGGAGTCCAGTCTCCAGGCTAGGTGAGTTAGTTTTACTGAAGAACAATTGCATATAGTAGCTCCAGCACGTACAGTAGTACGAAGGATTCTTTTTCTTAAAATCCATTTGTTACGCGAGTGAACAGAGGCGAAGCCTATATACTGGGTGTCCACAGCGCTTTCAGGATTATAAAATATTTGGTCTAACAAGGTAACCGTCACAGATCGTGTAGCTTGAATTTAATGAAAATGCGTATTTAAGCTTATTTTCGTTCGTTAAGGAATGATAGTCTTTCGTTTCGCTTTTCCCTCGTTTACGAAATAAGTCTTTAAAATCGATGTTACTTATACCGCTTATTGCGTGCACTCGGATTCTCATAGTTCATGACATCGTATCACAGCTCTTGCACTAATGCTCTAGTCTATTATATCTTTCTCTTAACTCACATTAATAAAGTACTCTTGCTGAAATACAAATTCAATTTGAATTTAAAATAGGTAGGTATTAGCTTTATGACTGATCTTAAATATGATAGTGTGGATTCGAAATGAAGTGGTCAGGACAAAGAGTCATTGAGCAGTACAAACATTTTATATAGGCTGGTTTTTCACACTCTTCTCTAACACAAACACTGTTTCCAACATGCAACATTGTTGCAAGAACGTTATCAAACTTTCTCACGTGTTTCTCCGTCACATTCCACACCTCTGCCACACGTATATTAGCATATCTTTGAGGACAGGTGAATGAAAATGTTGATTCATAACAGAATACAATATCATTATGAAGCCCATATCTTGCAATGTGTCTGGAATATTTTCACAGATAATTTTATGTCTGAAATACTCTTCTAGCCTTCGAATTACAATTTTATATTGCCTAAAACAATACTCATCCAAGGTTTGCAAAAATGTTGTAGTTTTTGGAGGGATAATTTGTGTTTTAATTGTCTTACCATGTAAAGTTTTTACTCCTTCAAAAGTAAATATGTATGTAATCTATCCGACCACTCCAGGAATCCAGAAGTAGTAGTGTGCCTTTGTTAACATACGGGAGAAATACATCTCCTAACATCTTCTCACGTGATTTTTTTTTGTCAGTTTACCGGAACGACTTACATGGACCACAAAATTAAATTGCTTATTGCCTACACGTTGTTTTACTTTAGGTCCAAATTCCCCTTTCGGTTCTTGAAAGCATAGTATGTACAGTCGTGTTACTAGACTTCCAGCTGCATACCAGTGGATTTGGACGGTGTACGAATGAGTGAAAGATGCCATGGATTTCACTACTACTTTATTAATGTGAGTTAATAGAAAACAAATTGACTAGAGCATTAATGCGAGAGCTGTGATACGGTGTCGCGGAGCTATGAGGATCCGAGTGCGAGCAAGAAGCGGTATAAGTTGCAACGATTTTCAAGTCATTGTATTTCGTAAACGAGGAAAAAGCGAAACGAACGACTATCACCACGTTTCTTAACGAACGAAAATTAGCTTAAATATGTATTTTCATTCAATTGAAGCTACACGAACTGGGACGCTTCCCTTGTAAGCCAAGTCAATAGTGCTGACAACAGTACGGCGTTGACACTTGGTATATAAGTGAGACAGAGGAGATTTGTGGAATAGGAACAGAAAATGTCAATCGCTGCAGCGGGCGGTGCTAGCGATTTGTTTCATCATTGTGTGTTATGTTTAAATATTCTCATTGAAGTAATTTTACCCCAGTTTTACTAAATGAGAAATAAAGTGATGTAGAAATTTACTTCGCTAATGAGAGAGAAACAATACCTTAATTTTGTTTTTTAAAAAATATCGTATATTGTATTGCACTATTCGACATATTATGGGAATTATCGCCTGAAAAATTATAAGCGAGAAAGTTTACTCAAATGTCCAGACTTTTTTGTACAGCAATCCTAAATGTATTTTTTTTATTTCTCCAGACAAAAGAATAGATACAGTAAGGAACTTACCGGTATGTTTGTAGGGGCGGGCTACGAATCTTGCGATAATACTACGTAAGTATATTAAATGCATACGTAATTTAGTAGTCATATTGACATTGAAAATGATCTTCTTCTCTGTTAAAATTAACCCCGTCTCATTTAATGTAATCCTCCAGCTTATACCTACTTCGGGGTCCAGGGTTCTATATTCTGTCGCTGTGGTCTGTGGTAATATTCTGTAAGCCAAAGAGTGAAGGTAGATGTATAGAAGTGAACATGAAAAGCGCAACCCAATAATATCGTATTGAAAATAACAATTTTACATTGTAAAAAGAAGTATACAGAGTGTAATAGATAAAACTGAAGGTTTTAAAGTACAAATTGAATTTTAGTATTATGGCAGATATCCAATCTATAGTCAATTTCTTGCCACACACGAGCCAATAGATCAGGAGTCACTTCTGCAACTGCGGAATTAATTCGATTTCTCAGCTCAGCGAGATGGGCAGGTAAAGGAGAAACAAACATTCGATCTTTGACGAACCCCCACAGCAAAAAATTGAGGGGGGGGTCAGATCTAGTGAGCGAGGTGGCTATGCAGTTGGCCCTGCACGACCAATCCACCGGCCTGAGAAACGCCGATCAAATAGCTACGAACTTCGAAGCGGTAGTGAGGTGGTGTCCCATCTTGTTGGTAGTGAATGCGTCCATATTCGCCATCTTCGTCAATCTGCGGAATGAGGACATTTTCGAGCATACCTTCTATGTTGAATTTCGTACTACGGAATTACATGAGTCAAACTTGATCTATTGTGCTTTCAAATGACACCTGAACCGATTCTGTAAGATATGTGGATAAATTTCTATAAACATCTAAAGTTGTAGAGTTCTTTTTGTATTAGAAATGATAGCAATATTGACCTGCGTATATATATTTTTAGTAGGTTATTTTACGACGCTTTATCAACATCTTAGGTTGTTTAGCGTATAAATGAGATGAAGGTGATAATGCCGGTGAAATGAGTCCGGGGTCCAACACCGATAGTTACCCAGAATTGGTTCACATTGGGTTGAGGGAAAACCCCGGAAAAACCTCAACCAGGTAACTTGCCCCGACCGGGGATCGAACCCGGGCCACCTGATTTCGCGGCCAGACGCGCTAACCGTTACTCCACTAGTGTGGACTGCATATTTCTATTTCATGTAAATTTGTGAAACATTAATTATGTATATAGGCTTATATTTAAAAATGGCAGTTTGTAAATGAAGTTGTCTCTTTCTTTATTATTATTATTATTATTATTATTATTATTATTATTATTATTATTATTATTATTATTATTATTATTATATATTACTAGTGGCTTGTGCAGCAAATGCTGCAAACTAAGTTCATTAGACGTTCAAATAAACATTTTTCAGATTTATTTTCAATGAAGAATACCAGACATTCTGAAAGTTATTTGCTTCCATAATAATGAAAGATACTCTCTCTCGAGCCAGTACTGAAGAGAATCACGCATATAAATATCTATACCACACCGCCATTAAATATATGAAAAAGACCCTACCCCACTTGATTGATAACTTTAAAAATATTTTAGTTTTAATAATATTATTATCTTACGCAAGTTTTATAGCTTTCAGTAACATATACTATATATACTATATAGCCACCACTCAGTAAAATATAGAAATCAAAATCTAATTTAAGTTATTCTCTACATCTACTTATATAACCCCAAAACGTTTCACTTTCATATCATCAATATAGCATTAATATGTATAATTAATGAAAAATAGTCACATCACGGCATGAACTACAATAATATTTCACTTCTATGTCATCAAACCTCCTCAAGTTTTGTAGTTTTTAATATCCAGTACACAGCTGTACCCAGAAAATTACACACCACAGAATCGAACCTGTAAATTATTTTTTAGTAACTTAAGTTTTTAATAACCAATTTAATTTGAGCTCTAAATAATATATGTCAGCATTCTCGAAGATCATGGCCTTCGTGTAATATTGTTTACTGTAGTGTGTGTTTTGTTTTATTCTGAAATGCAACACGGCCGACTTGATGCTCGCTTCGCTTCTCCTGAATGCAATTAGCTAGTTCTCAAAACTGACGACAGATGGATTTTGGAAAATAGGAAAATTATGTAGGAAAATTGACATTTCACTGAAAAACTACTATTTTTCCGAAAAACTTTGGGTTCCAAGCTTCAAAATGAGGGGCCATTTATTAAAATCCGTTCAGCCGTTTTCCCGTAATTTCCATTACCAGTTCAAATTATATATATAGATATTAGGCCTATATTATATACCGGTGTTATTCCCTTTGTTTTTCTATCAATCTTGATTCCTTTCCTCCTTTATACCTCATATTTCTCTCGTACGAATAGCTGTTTAATACCCATTTAAGAGTGTGCGTGCGTTCGGATATGTCGTCGACGTGTGTGTGTGAGTGTGTGAGTCTAGCGAGGTAACGGAGACCGAATGTAAGGAATAAGTAAGAATATGCTAATGTAACATAGACTATGTCACTGATAGATAAAAGAAAATACTAGTGAATAGTATTTTTCGAGTTGAGGTACCAATATTAGTGAACTAGTAAAAGATCAAGAAAAGAGTAGATGGAACTGTCTAGTGGTGCTAAATTACATTAATATCAAGGCATTAGAGTAACGAAGGTATGAATAGTAAGTAGGTATTATTGATGGTGCACATGAGTTATTATAGCGAATAGCGAACTGAATAACGAATCGGCCGTAGAAATGAACTGGTATGAACAGTAAAGTATAAGTGAACTAGTGAATAAATAATGAATGGCAAAAACAAGGGAGGATAAATATAAAATAGACGATGGACTGAGCAGCAAGAGAGGAGATACCTAGTGAGATCAGGGTAGTTTTAATAAAGTATACTGCAAAAAAGTGTTATTTGTAGTGATTGTTAATGGTAGCACCGTATAGTGAAAATGTGAGGTCCATCATTACATGTAAGAAATGCTGTGACGAAATATAGGCTATATCATATCATGCCACTGATAGCATGAGAAAGTAAATGTTTCGGAATGAACTTTTTTTCCGTACAAATTCTACGTGGTCTCTCCGGGACTTCAATCCGGTTCTCGGGCTTGGAAAGCAGACATTAGCCGTTTGGCTAACGGTGTGCCAAACGAGAGTCTTGATATTTACATGCCAGCAGAGACCATAGCTGTGACATTAGCATTCAACGAAAGCTGTTGCTTCGGATGTACGTACTGTACGTGTGCTGTGTGTGTGAAGATGGTGCTAGGATTGTTGGGATGCTTAACGCAGCTTGACTCTGCTTTATACTGCGCCTCTTCCTCCTTATGTCCCCCGACCCCCACAATTTTCGACCTTAAACTAAACACATGGTGGTGAAATTCCCAAGACTTTCGATTCGATATCGGGTTTACATTTTAAACAGCGCGGTACATGGTATTGAAAGTAACACGTTCTGTAGAAGATTCACTTCCTACAACAATATAGAGCAAAAAAATCAGTTTTAGTTGCTGAAAACCTACAGAGTTTAATGTACTGTGGCTGTTTATAGATAGAACTATTGAATAAAATGCTCATTAATGGTCATAGTGATCAGTAGCGGTCCGTTAACGGGTTATTTGGTGATTTTACATCTTGCACATAACCAAGTCACACAATTCTGCCACATACGCATAACACATTACCAACCACAACTAGAGCAGCATGGAAACATATTATGGAAATCCTGCATATTGAATAGAAAGAAACACAAATTAAATACACTAGAACAGTACGAAATATTCAGACATACAAAAACGTATCCACAATATATACTAAATATACAATTCACTTCCAGAACGCATCCCCTATTTGACATAAGACTACCGATCATAAACGCACCCACCGCCGAGAAACCAAAAGGAAGTAAGGACACCACTATTAATCTGAAAATGACTAGTATCAAGTCTAACTAGTAATTAAATAAGATAAATTACCACCATAGTACAGATTAACATAGGAAAGTTGTTTTTATAACAGTTTACTAAATCTTAAGGAAAACTTACAGCAGTTGATAAAAAATTCGCCTTTTTGCAGTGGTCCATCCTGCGGTCCCTATGCTCTGCAAAATGTTCATTCACACCATAGTTAAAGTTTATAACGCAGAATTACGTTCTATTAGAAGCATGAGTAGGCATTTCGTTTCTCATGATTGAAACTAGTACGCAGAAATGTTAGCTACATTCTTTTAAGCTTCTGATATTGTCATTGATTGGCTACAAATATTGCCAACAATTTTACACTTTCTTTGACATTTTGATGTAAACTGCGTCTAATTAGGAAATTAGAATTAGTGTCATACCTTGAATACTTCTAAAATAATTCCGCATATCAATTGCCTGTATTTCAGCATACATGCAATTGCTTTTGTTGTTAATGTGTGTGTTAAGTCTCATAAACAATGCTTTTCCCTACTACCATCAAATATTTCAATAACTGAATTCAATAAAAAGTTGTTTTGTTAACATTTAACTTCATAAGAAGTAAAGTAAAGAAGTAAAAAAAATAAAATATAAATTTCTGAATACATTAAACAAAACAAAATAAACAAACACATGTCAAATTTCTATGTAACATTATTTTTTATACACTTTGATTATTTACACTTTTGAAAAACAATTAATATCCTGTAGCATAATCTTTTGACTTTATTACTGCTTGACACCACCTTCTCATTCATTTTACCAAATTTTTACACTGTTCTGGTTTGATTTTAGCCCATTTTTCTCTCACTACACGTTTGAAATTCTCTCCTGCTTTCCCTGTTAGATAGCAAAGCGATCCGTTATGCTATCGCAGTTAACTCTTCAAAGCGCAGAACAAGGTTGTAACCAGCAAATGCGAATTTTTTTCAAAAATGGAGAAAAACACATTGAACTGTACATACTTTTAATTCTTTAGAGGAAGGGTGGCAGTCATACATGACTTTGTGCTGATTTTAATACGAATACAAGCATTACACTTAGTGGATCATTAACAATCATTATTCACGAAAAAGTCTACTTGTGGGAAATGGAGGGTTAAACCTTGTCCTGGACGGCTATTCATTTAATAACTAAGCTGAATGGGTACAATTTGCATTCGTTTTAACCTAATGCCTAGTTATTTGAGAAAGGAATATGAATATGTTATAAATTACTAAATCTATGCGTGCGAACAAATTGGTGGTTCTATAGTTCTCAGTTACTTATTCAGAGCTGTCTATGACGGTGATAGTTTTATTTCTAAGAGACGATAAAGATTCTTAACGTGGCTTCCTTCGCAACCTAGGGAAAGTCGGGGATTCTTATTCTAGATTTATAACATTTAAAATAACGCTGATTCTAATGGAGATGGTTTCTGCTAACGTTTTTGGCTATGTATTCATCTTCCGCAAAGTTCTCTACTTTGTGGAGATGTTTCTGTAGGTTTTACGATTGTAGATAAATAATAATTATTATGCAGGTACTACTTTCATAGTTTACACTTCGAGCATAACTGATAAATTTTTACTTAATAAAGCAACACAATGACTAAAACGCAGTTCATTGTTGCATAGGAACTACTGTCATGAACTCTAAATAAATCTTTTGTGATCTTCTGTGTTGTTTTGGGAGAAGACAAGTCATTTCGCCGGAATGTTAAATAAATGATTGACAATGACAACAAGGAAATTTGAAGGAAGAAAAATTGAGAATACACTATATCACGACCTTCCAAGGGTGAAATCTTTGTGAGTTTCAAGTCTGTGGTTATTTGTGTCGCACAAGGGTACATGGTCTCTCTGAAGGAACTCTGAGATTATTTTGAAGGCGAAAAGGCCGAAAAACTATCGTACAAGACAGACAAATAAAAATCAAGCTTATTGGGTTGGGATAGCACTATTGCTGTCATTGGCGACCCATGTGTCTGGCTACTTAAAACTTAAGTAAATTGAAGAAGGCGAGGCATGTAGGGAGGAAGTGGACCAGTCAGTATCGATAAACCAAGATGTCTGCATAGAAAGTACTGTAATTACAAATACACGACGGCGCACAGCAGTAAACATAAGAAATGTTGAGACAAGTTCAGATGCAGTACAAGTGAAAATGAATGGGGAAGAAATACAGAATGCTTGAAAATAAATTACCATATTTAGCAATACTCACTAATACCCTAGATCATATATACTCGTACACAGATTGCTCGGCGTTATAGATTTTGACGGTAACAACTTTTGTCAGGTTTACTATGCTGCCATTTAGTTGTTACATAAGAAGTCACGTCATAACTCCCATTTGAATTGCCATCTCGTGTTCGTTTACGGCGGACGGGTGGCGATCCTGGCGGTTGTTCTCTTCAAAGTGCAACCGATTTTAACACAGGAATGAGCAATCTATATGTAATTTGGGATAATACTGCTTTGCTTGAGATACCATCTACTGCATACCACTATTTTTCCATCGGAAATCAATGTACTTGCATTGTAATTTCCACGTAGAACAAGTACCTATATCGTGCATCACGTGTTTCTCTCTTTCAGCCGTAATTAGGGTCCGGATTTTTATGTAATTGTAATTATATATTTTTTTCTTAGCATGTATCTGTCTGAAAACTAAACATTTTGGCGACTTAGACCATTATATTTAATGTTAATACTACATGTTCTTACATATTTTGCAAAATTCCAAATACTCGATTATCCGAGTTAATGTGGACTAAGACTACTTCGGATGAGTAAAAACTCGTATAAAACGGTTGGTTACTGAAAAACTGTATTTTGATTAGAAATTAGATAAGTCTTTACTTAATAAACTAAACAGAATGAACAGATCAGGTTTATATGAACTTTAGGCGTTTAAAAATACCCGTTCTTCAATTTACAACCTCTTTCTTCTCCAGTCATCCAACAATCACTTCTCCAACACCTAAATCACTAGCCACGTTTTTAATGGTTTCACCAGCGAATAAGGATTATAAAGAATGGACACTTCGCGTCGGTACCTTTGATGTAGCCGGACAGATTTCAATGACCTTCAAGCCAGCTAGAGCGTGAGATTCTGCTTTATCCCTAGAGTTGGCGCTGAAATCATACCAGCTACCAGTCGACACAGCGGAAATATAACACATATAATTAATACACCTAGGTGCATTATGTACTCAAATAAAATAAATTGGATCCATAAAATAATAAGTCCGTCATTAACTGTAATTTCTAGACTCTAGAGTTCCTTTATAATGAGAGTTGAGACGTTAACCCCAACAACAATTAAAATATGTAATGATTTGATAGCAGTGAAAATGGAAAAACAAAACTCTTATGAGAAGTGAAACCATATACCTATATTATATTATATGCAAATATTAAACGAATTTGATATATAATTTTATAATATATTATTTTATAATATAATTTGTTATATCTGAAATATAAAAAACTATTATTACTACTAATTTATCATTGAGAAATAAGGAAAAGCTGTTAACTTGAATTTATTTGAAGCAAAGCGTTACTGGATTATGCAATATGGTAGGCGATGTTTGGATCCTGTGTCTCAACTCTATACTCAATTATTATCTTAGCGTATGCTCGATTACACTAACCTCTAGCGCTTGAAAGTGGAACTAAACGCTGGCGCACAGAGAAACAAAACACAGGAAAATTCGCTCAGTGTCCATTCTTTATAATCCCTATTCGCTGGTTTCACCACGATCTTATCGTTTAATAGTATTAAGCTTCTCTTTAAAGTGATACTGCCACACGTTTTCTTTTTCCATCCATTTCACCGACAACAGACATCGCGATTACACTGACAAATGAAGCCGCGATACAACTGGATAGCGGTTAGTGACGAATGACTCGAGTCGCGAAACAAGTGAATCGTTGCGCGTTCAGTTTGATACCGATTAGAAGAGAGCGGTTAGCTTGAGCCGTGAAACAATTGAATCGTTTGACGCTGATGGAAACACGACCGTTATTTACAATTTTTTTTTGGATCGGCTCGGATAACACGGAACCTCGGTTAATCGAGACTACTGGAATGGTCGTCAGCACTCGCTGAAAGGGGTAGAGTGCAAGGAGTGCAACAAAATATGCTCCGTCGTGCAGAAGGGATAGGGAGACAGCATACCCTCCAGCAGCCACGGATGCACGCTGGCGCTGTAAGAGATCTGCGGGTAAGAGACGCTAGCCCGAGAGTGCAGTATGCTGATGACCGCTGCTCTACTGTATTTTAAAATAATTGCATATTTTACATGAAATTAACATCCATGCCAAATATCGTTTAATTAAACGCCTTGTAAAGAAGATTATAAATATTTCAGCACAAAGTAATACTAAATTCTAGAAATACACAGTACTTGTACAATTTTAAACTCAAAGTTGTTAGTATATAATGGAATAAATATTCCAGCACTCAGGACAGGATAGCCGCTCAGGTATAACCAAAGACGTTATAATAGTATACTAGACTCACACAGAGCGCTGGTGTGCTGTCCAAAATTGAAACCAGTCTGCGCATGTTTACGCCGCCATGCTACTGGTAGAAATAGAGCGGTAAACACGATTGTCATACTTGTCCTTTGTTTTGTCTCGGGTGTTTTTAGTGAACAGTGTGAAAGTAATGGCAATAGAATTTTGAAAGATGATATATTATCGCCGCGGACTCATGCTTAACATGTCGGCATCATACAATAACGTGCGGTGTGCTTTTAAAACATAATTTTGCCGCCCGATTGTTGCTCTGTAGGTTTCACTCTAAGCGTCACGTTGTCACATCTACTTCCTCGATAAGAATAAGCACTAGTTTGTTATGTTGGCTTTCTTAACTCTTAATAATAACTCTTTAATAATAATTTTTAATCACATACCTTAATGTTCGTCCTCAGCACAAGACATTGCAACCTCGGTTTTAGTCCACGTGGATTAGACAAGTAAGTGTCATTTAATAATGGAAGAAATTGAAAACAATAATACAATTAAATTTGAAAGACCTGCCGAATGTTGGTGCATGAGGCCGCTCAAAGACCTGCCGAATGTTAACCATGAGAGCGTGGCGATAATACCATCCCTGTTTAATTTTCCAAGCCATTTGCAAAAGGTACGATATAATATTATCTCTGTTGTTACAATATTAATATAATTAAAATCAATCAGTAGTTTACGACAATAAAGAATACTTATCAGACTGTAGAGAAATCACACTGAGTGAATTATTTAGACTTACACATCATATGTTAAAACATTAGTGGAAAGATAAATTTTTGTTTTCATTATGTAAATGAATTTATCTGCAAGATTATAAACTTTCATTCAAGATCCATATATGGATAAATAAATATACATATAATAAATAAATAAATAAATAAATAAATAAATAAATAAATAAATAAATAGCTATAATAGCTAAGCCTTCTTTGTGAACTTATGATTCAGAGTTCACCTATAAATAACTCTTTTACATTTTGCCGGACATATATTTTATTAACAAAAGCAAGGAATGGCATCTTATTGATATTACATATGTGCATAAAAATTATGTACCATCACTCCGCAAGCAATGATAATATATCTATTTTATTCATTTAAAATAAAAATACAATATGTAAAAAATCCACACATAAAAAATGTGTTTTTTTTTTATCTTGCATAAAGTGATTGTTTAGTTTTTAGGTCTTCAAATTACCTATTGTTTGCAATGTATTAGGTACCGATACTTTTTATAATTGATAGCATTCCCTTTATTAATTGAAGATTTTTTAAAATGATTTATTGATCGATCAGCGCATTTAGCGCTATACAGATCAATTGAAGAATGAATTCAATGTAATTTGGCTAACTTCGCACATTATATTTTGTCAGATTACCTATGTCCTGTGGTCTAGAAGTATCGGTAATATAATTTTCGATTCTTTAAAACTTAACAACAAGTCTATACTGATTATCACATATTTATTTCACTTAAGAATTTGATTATAATAAGAACTTGTGTAATCAAGGTGCATATATTTATGTCTTGTGATCTAAGAGTAATGTATGTTAATATAATTTTAGATTCTCTGAAACCTAACAATTTGCTGATTATCGTAAAATTATACAAGCTATAATGTGTATTGTGTAGGCCTATTTATGGATGTATCAGTATGTTTTCTATAAATTGCTGCGTACGTATTTTCTTTTCTTTAATGTTCTAACGCATATCAATGAAACTTTGAATATGTTTATTTCGTCCTAATTTTACGTTAAATGTCGAAAATGGCCATAATCTGTCAATTTTAGATCATCACAGCGTTAATTTGCGTGATTTACGTATTGCTATTATGCGTCTGCTCTCCAACAATATGGCGGCAAGCGCAGCGTTCAATTTGCCCCGGTTTCCTCGTTTCGCGCAGCCGAAACTGTAGGGGCTTGGGTATAACTAGGTATTTCTCTGCTAATCCTGCCGTCTTGCACTTGATTCTCATCTCTGGAAAAACTTAGGCGCACTTTGTTTTCATCTCTGGAAAAACCTAGGTGATTGACAGATCTCGCTAAATAAAGACCTCATGTCGCACCACCGTCTAAAAGAGGGGCTCACGGCAGGAAGAAACTTGGCTGTGAGATTAAACTGCGCATGCGCGGACTTCTCATGCAATGCCAGCATGATCCTTAGCTGAATTTATTTTCGCGTGCACGTTCCAGATCAAATCAAGAAGTTCCCACCGTACTCCGGTTACACCAAGTTCTTCCTGTCTTGAGCCGCACGTTATAAAAGCAGCTCAACTTTTGTATTTGTCTTTTGTTAGCTGGTGTTTACAGAGAAGTAGAAAAGGGCGAGTGGCTAGATTATTTCCTGCAACTGGAGGAGGTATATCTCGTTACACTCGACAGAGGCTTTACCTTTTGTTCCAATAATCACTTGACTGCTTCGCAATGTGTCTTACAGAATTCAAAAATTGCAGTGTATAATACTGCAACTTCGGCTGAATTTCCGAAAGCACCGAAAAGTAACTATCGGACTTCCACTCATGGAATCGATGAACATCATCTTGACGCACAAAATAAATTCAGTGCTGTCCGTGGAAATGCAGATAAGCAAGTCGTGAAAAAATTCGAAGCAGTCCTTGAAAGAAATCGGGGTTACACCAGTTTATTTAATGTTAGCCAGATCCTCAGCGAAGAAACGCGGAACTCTCCAGATAACATTGTTGTAAGCCACATCTGTTTGTTTAAATATGCACCACTAACCTCGTGGAGATGTCGAGATATCATTTTTCGGTGTACGAACATACTTTCCAATTGCCGATGGAACTTGTTGTTCAGTCAACTATCCGAACGTCATAACGAATAAGGCATCACTCATGAGGAAACTAAGTCATTTACCTCTCCATTGCATACATCGCTGACTAGTACCATATTTCACTAATCAGACTTCTGATGTATACAAACAATAATTGTTCGTCTTGATACATATCGTCAAGTGATATGTACCACCTGATAATAGATGTACGTATCAGTCAGAACCTTAATCAGAAGTACAATGGAACTCCTGAAAATATAGAGACATCTTGTGGCACGTTGTTCTCCATGCCTTGATTAACTTCAGAATCACACCAAAAACTATAATCGTCGCATGTAAAGGTGCAATTTGTAAGAAATTAACCTTTTTTATCTTTACTTAAAATATAACTTTTTAAATTAGGTAACAATATGTTTTAAATCACTATGGAATTTTGATATTACATATTTAATGCATATGTTGAGGTTTATATTTACATATCTATGTACATATTTTTTAGAATCAATATTATATAAAAATCCGGACTCTAGCAATGATAGAGATCTTTAGAATGATCCGATCGTAACCCTCTTTCAAGGACAAACCAAGGGAACCCATTTTCACAACACATTTTGACATGGCTTCTACAGTGCGTATACTAACTGGCTCCGCAGAAGTGGCAAGTAGAACGCGGGGACTCGAAGAGTTGTGTTGGCATCATGCAGATAGTCAATGACCTTGGCTACATTGAATGATAGAGTGGGAAAGAGGAGATGTAATATTCCTACGTGTTCAAACCAGGCACTACACAGTGCCAACTTTATATCGCTGCCGAATCGAATATTGCCGCTTGCTTCACTGCGGAGCCAGTTAGTATACGCACTGTATAAGCGGATATAAAAAGGGGGAATAGTTTCGTTGAGTACTAGTATACTCCTGCAATATGTCTCACGAACTTCCTCTCTGCACCTGTAATTCTTGAGGAGTCGAGTGTTCTTATGGTCCAAACCTCGCAACCGTAAGATAAAACTATTAGATTCACAAAGCTATTGTTCATTTCGTAATGTAGTAAGGAAGACTGTAACGTATTTAAGATTTGCTCCAGTTACGTCTTGTGATGTAGAACGAATATTTTTGGGGGACAAATATTGTTTTTCTAAACATAGAAGAGTATAGCCTATCTGTGATAAATGAGAATCTACATCATTATTAATATTTGATAAGACTAGATAATATAATTTGTTAGTCTTATATGTAAAGTTAAATTATTTTATATTGAAAATTACGAAGATTCAAATTGTCAGTTAGCCTTTTTTATACAATATAATTTGTTCGTTGTGTTTCTTCTTCTAAGACCATAGATCATTGTCACAAAGACAAGTTTGATTACCACCCGACTGTTTGTTTCGCTGGTTTGTTGACGTTGAGAGCTGCGTTAGTACTGATCATTCGATAGATATAAAGTCCAAGCTTACACAACTTAACAGTTTCGGTACGAACTTCCTTCCTCTGTGCCTGACCTAAACTGCGGTAGAGTTTGTCTTGTTTTCATAACATGAGCATGTTATTAAAAACTGCAGCACGGATTGTAATGAAAAGATATATAGGCATATTTACGCACATTATAATTAATATAAAATTAATCTACACATTAACATGTTTATGAAAATCTGTCATTATTAATAAGTGATGATTTACATGGAATAAATAAGTAACAATTTGAAATTAAGTTTTTTGCAGAGTTTGATAAGTATTAAATGCTATTTTCTACCATAAACAAGAGAGACCACCTAACTATAAATTAAACAACAAGTATTATTTATTACTTGACAAAGGAGTTTACAAGTAACGTACCGGTAATTAAAATCGTGAAACAATCATATTATCCATCCATAAGTAAAAAGAAAGAGTAGAAAATGTGCAGTACAACAATTCAACACTAAATAGTATAAACTGAACCACCTACTCTAAATCTGACAAAACTATACCATACTCGTATTCAGTCCTTGAGTTGTCCTGTGTGACCTACCATTCGTTGCATTTGAGTTTCGCGGGTTCAAACCCGACGAAGGGCAATCAAGTACTTGAATGGTAGTGTTGCCACATTAGCAACATTAAAATTCACCTACGTAACAATCAAATTCCACACAATTTCATACACGATTTTGGAAATTGTTGTGCACTATAATCCTGCATAATATATAGACATTTTAATTAATGTATTGTACTTACATATCTTTCTGCATCCAATGTTGCTTTGGTGTCCCTCCGATATTTACACTTTCATTATCGCTGCAGTACTTATAAACACTTTGTTGTATGACGGTTGTTTATATAGTGTGTAAACTTCGTATGCATTATAAATAGATATTATTTATCTATTTATTATTTCTTTAAATATAGTGTATATTCAGCCATTTAAGTCGACCTGGGTAGCGTAGTCAGTATAGCGCTGGCCTTCTGTGCTCGAGGTTGCGGGTTCGATCCCGTCCCAGATCGATGGCATTTAAGTGTGTTTAAATGTGACAGGCTCATGTCAATAGATTTACTGGCATGTAAAAGAACTCCTGCGGGACAAAATTCCGGTACACCGGCGACGCTGATATAACCTCTGCAGTTGCGAACGTCGTTAAATAAACCATAATTTAAATTTTCAGCAATTTAATCTTAGGTAACAGAAAATATATTTGTTAAAGGTAACACATGGAGCAGATTAGAGAGACGGAAAAAGCCAGACAAGTGATTGAACTTGTTACCTTCTCCCCCACCTCCTCAACATGACCCATAGCCACTGCCATCGTGACCTAATAGAGATCGAGAAGTCATTGTCCATTGCGTGTAAAACTTTTTTCTCCAAGCCGACTTCATTCCCCTCAAGTTCATTTGTCAGTAGTTGTCAGCAGCATTCTTGACCGGTGTTCAGTATTTCCTTGTCACTCAGAACTTTGAAAGCCCGAGAGAAAGGGTCAGAAACCTTCAAACAAAATGACAAAACTCGAACTATGCCTAAAGATTAAGGGCGATTTAGATAATCTACACATGGCTCACCTGATAGAGGGGAAGAGAAGGCTGATGGCCTTATCTCTACCAGGTTAAATAAATGAATACTAATTAAAAATTCTTTGGTCGGCGGGAAAAGGCACGTAAGTCAAAAAAATGAATTTTTCAGGAGAGACTTTTTTTTAATTTACTCTTAACTAAATATAAATATAATAATGAAATTCATGTGTGTTGGTCAAAGTAAGACCCTTTTGAATTTAGCATACAAGAAATTTTATTATTTAAAAAATTAGAAAAAATACTTGACTTAGGTGATTAGGTACAACAGAAAAATCGACTTTTTTGACTTGTGTGCCTTTTCCCGCTGACAAAAGAATTGTTAACTGTACTGGTATTTTTATGTGCACGTAATTAATTTTAATTAGGCCTAATTAATTTAATTAACTAGAAAATTTAGTGGATCTAACTGAGAATTCCACACAGCTCACAAAATTCCACACATTTTGTGGAATTCCACACAGTTTGGCTTCTTTCGAATGTAGCTTTGTAGCATGTAAAAGAGCTCAGTTACTGATACAGAGGTCAAGTCAGAATTTTCCGGTCATTTATTTTTCACGTTTCAATTTTTAGATAGAACAATGGTTCAGTATCAGGTTTCTCCCACCCAGTCTACCATGCCATCCAGTCCTTTAAGCGAATAAACTGGAAGCGATGTGTTACAGCCGTCATTGGAAACTTTATTGCCACATGTGACGCGAGATTGAGTTTGTTCAGGGCCTTAAGGTTGTCAAAATATTGAAGTATGAATATTAAGGAAGATTTGATAGGTAATAGTTCAACAAAATAGCAGGAATAATTTAAGACATGACTTGATCGATGGGAGGCAAAGTGTCTTAGAACGTGCTTGGTTGAACAAGATAAGTTTTGCTACACTGTTTCCGACATGTTACAAAGTTGTCGCTAGCAGGATACATGTTTCACTAGAAGTTCCAGTGAATTGTTGCGTTCTTCCTTTGTGTGTCAGTGATGTACTCGCTATCCTGTAGCTTGCACTCTCCTCTCGCCTAGTACTAGTACTGTACTTCACGTTCCGTCGGTTTAAACTTTAGTCTGAAAACCACTGTAATGTAAATTTAAGGAAAGAAAACTAAACTGAAAAGAACATAAACTCGGAAATGCCGTACTATTAAAATCACGTGTAATAAACCAATGCATAAATACTCAAGGCCGTGTTTGTGTTTCAGCATCGCTCACTAGTTTTCATTCAGACGACTCGGGTTCGATTTTCGGCCTGATCGTGATGGACTTTGTGGCGGACAAAGGAGATATTGCAGAAGGTTTTTCTCAGCATACTCCCGTTCTCTCTTTCATTTCACAAACACACTCCACATCTCCTCATTTAATTATCATCTGCATTAGTAAAAGAATAGACTATGGTAAAGTCTTGATGGTAATACGGGTCTCCGATACTAATATACCATTTAAGGATTTCGGGCTCCTGGCACTGGGGTTTATCAAGTAGTGGTCTGGGGATGGGACTTTTCTCTGCTAGGGCTGAAGTAGAATGACCCGTCTGTAAGCATCGGTTCAATAATCACATATAGGGCGCACAATGGACCAACTATGAGCCCAAGTGCATGGATCCGTTTCGGGTGTCTCGAAATGTCAGCCAGCCAGTACTCCAACTCATAGCTAAGTTAAGGAAACTTCCAGTTTTCTATGCTGTCACATACTGCTTCCTCTTTCACAGAGTTCTCACACAGAAGCTATTGTCAACCTTTTTTAGAAAATTCTTTAAACTGTGGTTGGGAAGAATTTATTACCGTACTTCGGCGAACACGATATGGATGCTAGTTTAAAAGAATTCTGATCTGTGGAACCACCGAACCTCTGTGATATGTCGGTAGCGTCACTTCAGTCATCGTGACAGGAATCCAAAACTTAAGTAGACTTCATCTTAGTAAGTCGGGTTTTGAATCGCGGTTCTCGTGAACTCACTAGTTCCTTTCAAACTCAAGATACTGACAGCCGAAGAGAGTGAACGCATAAAAGAGGGAAATCTCCAAATTTAAAGTCCACGAAAAGTAGTCACATTTTTTTTTGTTTTTACTTTCTCATCATCCATAAGAAGCATAAAACTAAATAGTGTAATGCTGCAAAAATCGTTTTCATAATAATTCATTAATGAGTAACGATCATGAAATATCTATATTTTTAGTAAACATTAATGGATTTTTATTTGATACCAAACATATGAGGGAAACGCTGAACAGTGAACTGCCACCATTTTTTACTTTTGAAAAAAAAAGTAATTTTTTTAAATCGTAAAAATACTTCTTTCATATAGGAGAAAGACAGTGTTTTACACATACCAATTTTCATTATTATACAAGATACAGTAATGGAGGAAAAAATATTTGAATATTTCCAAAAATTTTACTGCTGTAAGCTGTACCTAACCCTTTAACAGATTTAGATGTTCCAGCAGTCCCACCAAACCCTGTGAAATCGAGGAAGGAAAATTATATAAGGAGTTTGTACTCATTTCTGTCAGAAGAACAGAAGACTTAGGTTACTTTGAATTAGTATTTGCTAAGTTTCATCAATTTACTTGACTTTTGTTGTATCTAGCACATTTTTTCGTAAAGAATTTCCTCATGTTTTCTTTCTTTACACAATAACTTTAACATTTCAAGTGGAATCTTTAATATTGTTCTGAAAATATGGTTGTGTTTACAAAAAGGAAGCATTTTACTTTAATCATTTCTCACGAATTTTAAAATATGATAAATCACAATGTTGTCCTTAAAACAGTATAAATTGTGTGTTCATATTCCTTGTGTAATCCTCTTTATTTAATCCTCAACAAGAAATCGCAGAAGAAAATTTGTTCTGCCGTTTTTCCATGCATAGGGTAATTGAATGGAAGAAATGCCATTGAATGGAATAAGGACAATTGCAAGGTTATTTTATAACGACTATTTCTTCCTTACAGTATACAAATTTATATCAATTAAAATGTTGTTTAAGTTAATAAAATATTGAATAATGGCGTGAATCTCCGTTGTTTACTATGACTAAAAATGTGTTATTTATACAGCTACTCAAATATTTCAAAGGCCTTTTTCTCAAAACTTCAATTTCTGGATTACGCCGGTTTTCGATTCAACTCCTCAATTGTATCTTGACAGACGGTATCCGAGAAATCACTTTCTTGATTATCTGTAAGGCGCATGCTTGGAAATTTAACACTTTACATGACATAAAAATAGTTTCCCTCTACTGTACATCATAAGAAAAAGTAAAAACAGGTGAGTGAGCTGCATGGTTTGCATATTTGTAACAATACTGGTAAAGACAAAAGGTACGTAATTTCAACAAAGCTCTTGGTTGCTATTTTTTTTATTTTAAGAGAAAATTGTAGGCCGGGTTTAATTTTTTTGCTGATGAAATACACAATGCCATATTTAGATAACTGTGAGGCCAAGGGACGAGCCATAGTGGAAGCAGGCCGCTGCTGTATGTTTGTTGTCATCAGTTTGTGGTTATATAACAGACCTACCAACTTTCATGCGTGAGTTGCTCGTAATTAGTTCACGACTTCGCTCTTCCGTATTGACACAATAATCTCCGAGATTTATTTTATAGGTGATTGCGTATCTTTCATATTTAATGTTATGTTTCCGTTCTATTTGTTATTATTATTATTATTATTATTATTATTATTATTATTATTATTATTATTATTATTGAAAAAGATATCCTTTACTAAATTCCAATGTCCCACATTTTATCTTTTCGTAGATTGGCTGGTCTGACGTTACATGCGCCCTGTGATTGCAAAAATAATGTTAGACATTTAGTTCAGTATTTCGCCGATACTGCTGAGCACTTGGTCGCATAGTGCCATTGCTTTAGAACAGGATGCATACTGCTTTGTCCAATGCTCTGTCTGCGAAATAAAATCTAATAAGAAAACCGATAGCCAGATTTAAAAATCTGTAACTGCACTTACCCATTTCACAGTAATTGCTGGAAACTCTCCCTTTGCATGTATGCATGATTTATACCTCGTTGAAGAATTGCGGGATTTGTTGGGGGATTATTAGATAAATTTATCTCCTGATATTGACTTCATGCTTCTTCTAAAGTGTGGGAATTGCATTTATTATATTTTGTTCTTTAAATTTACGCACCACTTACAAATCGCATGATGTGAGATCGGATGAGATATTCCTTTCTTCTTGTAATTTCTTCTTTAGCATCCAACGTTACTCTTACAGTTCACTTGGGTAAAATAGACCTTTATTTTATTCACCTATTGCATATTGTGGTCTTGCTGCTATGTCAAGGAATTTCCTATCATATTTTCTTCTTCTTCCCTCAACTCAGTTTTCACGAAGCATCTCAATCGATGTTCCAACACGTTTCATACTTTCGGCATGATCACACTCAACAACATTGTCTTCACCTTCTTTTTGCACTTCGATGCTTTAGAACAGTAGTGTCAGAGTTGTAAGCTCCGAAACCGGTTGTGGTACTAGAGACGTCCAGTCGGAGCGTGAACTTGCTTATGTCTGTGGAAGCACCGGAGCTCGCAACGAGTTATAGTGGAGCGCTCCGCTCCGTTTAGGCTGTGTCTGACAACGCTGCTTTAGAATGACACTAGAAATTCAGTTAAATCTTCCATATTCAGGTAATGGAAAAAGAAACCCTACTTATTAGATTCGTCATAAACTGTTATAAATAGCTGAACTTACTAACACAACAGTGGAAAATGCTCTACCTAAACTTTTCTTTAATAAGTCACTATTGATTCTTCAGCATATTAAAGAGCTTCTTATTCACATATTATGTCAAACTGTACTCAAGTATTACGAATTCTGCAAAATTAATGAGCTCTATACGAAACTGAAGGGTTAGACCTAGTGAGTAATTCAATGAGGCCAGATGGTTATAGGCCTATATGAAGGATTTATGTACCACTTATTCTCTGCTAAAATGAGAGTAGTATTAGTAGTTATTGTATGAAGTTGTGAAAGCTCTATACATATGTAGTCAATAATCCAGTTACTCGAAAAGTGCTGTGCATTATATTTGAATAGAAGAGAGAAAGAACAAATTGAGAGTTGGAGAATAGAGAAGAGAGGCCAAATGCAGGCAGATGTGTACTAAAATAAAATGTTGGTAAACGTTCATTCCTGTGAACTCAACGTAAATCCTATTACCTCTACTTTATATGCAATGTAAGCTTGATTAAACAATCTGCTAACATGTTTAACTGGGATTGTGTTCACTTACAGTAAAAGCACCGTGGAAGAGAGTCCGCGGGATGAGATAAAAATTAATTATTAGCCTAAGTTTATGGGATGGGATGGTGTAGTGTAAAATAATTTTTAGAGAATTACCGAAAATAATCGAGTCTTCTTGACTTCATGTCTTGATTATAAGTTGTAACATAACAGTTCATATATCTATGAACAGATTATCGAATGCCTTCGTTATTTAGGCTGTATAAAATAGAGACCTGCAAAACAGCGCATACAACCGGTTTAGATTCGACGGGTCGGAGCCACAACCGGCTAGGATGAACATCGGACCGGATACTCGGTTGTCGAGCGGTTACGCCTGATGTATTGCAGAGTAGACAGAACATCAGGCGCACTGACATGAAACTAATGTTTTTCGAGTACACAACCGGAGTAACAAGGAAATTTACGTTGTCTTATTGAAAAAAAAAAAGTGTTTGCAAGTATTCTTACAGTTCATTCGACTCTATAACACATAGGCTATATTTGCTTTATTATTCTGAACTTGCAGTAACTTTAGAAGTATCGTTTATATTTTAAACTTTTAGAATTTTACTAATGAAAGTTGCTTATAGATATGTTAAACAATGTTATAGTTTTTCACAGAACAAGACGTGCATAAGCCATGCATATTTTTCTTACCAATAAACGCTATATAGCTGGCGTTTTTCTATACCAGTGTTAAACAGTATACGTCATGACTTCATCATTTGATTACGTCGTAACTCTTTCTCGTCACATATTGACTGAATCTTGTTCAATTTGTAAAACCCGATAATCGATATTACATAAGTTCATGTAAGATCGCGAATTATTTAGAACACAAATCTCACACAGAAAGAAATGGTACGGAGGAAGAAAATACGATCTCCAAATAACACCAGGTACATTTCATCATACAATAACTCTTTAACATTTTCTCAGTAGGCTATACAAACAGAGTAATAATATTGAAGGATATGTATTTTGTTTAATTACAAAAATATGTTTGCTTCAAATAGGAATACAAATAATTTGACACTTCAATACACTTATTTTTGTATTTCGAACTTGGAGTAATTTGACTAGTAACAAATAAATGAACAATGGACACAGTGACATCGAAGGAAATAGACGTAATATGTAATGTGAAATATCATAATGTAAACATATTCAAAAATATAATTACAATTCATTATAAAACAAAATAGGAAATAAGTACATACATTCCATTATGACGTTTGTACTTTAAACTAAAAAAATGTATAGGCCTACCTCTAAAACAATAGTTGCATGCTTTTTAATTATTTTAAGCAGTTGCAATATTATTTATTAAGAAATCAATTTAAAAAGATAAACAGTAATGTTATTTTCAACAATACGATTACTTTGGCTCCCAATGGTTGTTGTTCTGTACAAAATAAGTATAATTTACACATTTCTAAACTACGAATAACAAAAGAATAGCAAGTTTTAGAAACAAATCATTCTGTATAGAAAAGATCTACTTCAGAGATAACAAGTGTCATTCAAAGAACTATTTTATTACATACTTGCTAATATCAGTTATTTGATGTTCACAATTATTATTAGGGCCTATTATCATAGACTACATGATCAGAGTTGACTTCTTGTGTTTATGTATTAATAAATCTGTTTTACTAGTCTAAAGTTACGCTCGGTGGAAACACATACTCCTGGAATGGCCAATATTCGTTTCACAAGTGTTGCTAGAGAGGCTAGAGTTGTTTGGTCATCTTTTATTTAGTATGTAGAAAATGAAATAAGCATAATGTATAATGTGAGATATAATAAGTAAATAAATCCAAAATAGAATTACAATTAATCACAAAACATAAAATTAAATAATTATTAACTCTAAATGCATTCCTCCAAAACAGTAGCTATTCATATACAGGGTAGAAGTGAAATAACCCTGCAGAATGTACAGGGCGATAAGGTTCACTTAAATGAATGGAAAACCTATATTACGTTTTGTGATTAAATGCACGGTTATTAGAAAATTGAGTTGGAAGTTTCAGCAGTCTGGCAACATCGCCTCTAGTTGCACACTGCTTTTTCTTCTTGTAATACAGATTTAAGACGTCAACGATCTCAGGTCTGTCTCCCTAGGTCAAGCATATCAAAGTGGGCCATAGATAGTATTTGTCATAGCTGTGGTTTGACTTTTCTACAGTGGCCAGAAGATTGAAAACTCAGCTGAGAGTTCGATTGCTCGAAAATTAGTTGCTAGACTCTAGTCATAGTAAACATACTAAAATCATTGGTTGTAGTATGTTTCAGAAGATATAAAGTTGTTTTTGTTTTAGTTTTACTATTGATTGAGTTTACTGTTTTTTTAAGTGTGTCATTATTGTAATATTATAATTCAATTTTCTAGTGTAAGCAAAAAATACAACCTTGGTAATTTGTGGATACCGAAAGTTTTCGTCTGCAGTTTACGCTTTACAACGTCTGTAGTTTCACGCTACATGCTGTTTGTTTCTCTTGACGATACGCAGGTATAATATCTGGATGGTTCACTGCGATCTTCTTTTTATACGCCAGAGCCGTCCACCCACAGAGAGATCGAATCAACTCGAATACTCGTTAAACCAAATACTGAGGCAGTATGCAAGCAGATGTACTGCCTATAACTCCAGGCGTTCACTAGCGCTATGTAGGGTTTCTTAGGTTACAACCGGTTTTGCAGGACTCTAGTATAAAAGTAGTACATGCTGCATCAAGCACAAATCGGTTCTTGAATAAACATCGCACTTGATAAGAATGGCGGTGATAGTAATAGTAGTACTCAGGGTTTAAGCTAGAAAATAAATAATTATTGCAAAAATGCAGAAATGAAAAATTATATTTGTGCAAATTACGAAAAGCTTGTTCAATATTCTAAATAGTTGTACAGAAAGATAAAATTAATAATAATAATAATAATAATAATAATAATAATAATAATAATAATAAGGTTCGCAAGAAACAAAAAATTATGTAATTTGTTTCTTGGAGTTTTATTACTTTGAGTTTGCTCTATCACACTCTAGATATACTTATGTGAGTAAATCATACGTAGGTATGTTTAGAATCAAACTGCTGAATTTACATCACATTAAAATACGTTATTTTATGGGCACACTAAACCTTGAATTTATTTATGAGTAGGCCGTCCAAGATTTATTGTTAGCAGAGTGCTAACTCGTTTTACTGGAAGACGGCTTCGAATTACAGTTTTTACAAGATTCATGCAACTAAATCCTAGCTCACAATTTACAGTATGCGATGAAATTGTGGAAATCAATTAGAAGAAACTGTTCACTTAACTTGTTAACTTCTATGAATTGCACCAACACTTTGAAATCCATTCCTGAACATCTATTGCTCAATACCTTTTTGAACATTGCCCATGCAATTAGCATTTCATTTAAATCCAGATTAGTTCAAAGACATCTCTGATTTCATTTCCTCCATTACCATCTTCGTTTCTGAAGTCCAAGTTGGTTGTCGCATTTTTGCACATTTACGTTGAAAGTTTGTTGCATTTTTAGAAGTCTAGTAGTAAAATGCGACTGTGGCTTGAACCTGGTAGTACTGACGATGATCTCAGTGACACTGAAAGTGACATGGATAGTAATGATGGTGGTGGCTACAGTGGAGTGGTAGCTATGATAGTGACAGTTTTAGTGGTAGTGACAGTGGCTGTGCTGTTGATGCTAACACAACTAGCATTGATGTAAACCGTGCTGATTATGTTGGAGACGTGAATGGTAATGGCGGTCGATGGAGACGAAAGTTTTTATGTGGTGGTGATGATAATAGTAATAGAATTAAATTTGGTCTCGTACAAATATTGTGTATTTTCAACGCCATAAATCCGACGAAGATTCGTAATTCCACTTTGATTGAATCTATATGTCTCCAGGTTTAGAAATTCACAGAATGGAGATAAGAATTCATATACAGTGTAAAAGTAAATATTTCAAAGAATTAAGAATATGTAATACTAATTTTAATGTCGGTTATCCGTCCATTTGACTCCAAATTATTGGGTGAATACTCGTAGATTGTTAAACCGCAACACGGCAATTGGGATTTAGACTGCAGATCGCTCTGACTCCGGTTACGCAGAGAGCTTTCTACCGTAATAAGCAGCACAGTATCGGTAATTCGACACACTGCAAGCTAGTAATATAACACATTACTAGGCCTAAATGTAATCGGTTAAAATTCATTTCTTTCCTAAATTAAAACGAGAGATGCTGAAATTGTCTGCCTTCTTGTTCCAGACGTTTGTCGCATCTGTTTGAGGTCTCATGCTTCAGTTACCGTCGAGATAAGGAGACAATGTGTTTCAGATGCTGTTTTGCAATGCTTGCACAGTAGAGTTGTGTAAATTATTTTTGTACATTAATGTCCGGTTTTTGGAACGACAGTTATCTGTACATATACAATTAGATATCCTCTGATTGAGGTTCTGGCTGATATGTACCTCTATTATCAGGCAGTATACCTCACTTGACGATATGTGTCAGAGGAAGAACAATTGTTTGCATACATCTGAAGTCTGATTAGTGTAACATGTAACTAATGGGCAATGTATGCAGTGGAGGGGAAAAGGAACTGACCCCCTACCCCATTATCTCCTGGCCTAGTTGCCTCATAAGTGGTGCTTTTTAGTATCACTTTGTGAGGTTCAGACCTGTCTTCGTACAGTTGACTAAACAACAACATACAAATATAAACGGTTTAACATGCTGATATGTTTAAAATAAGTTTCCAGAACAACACGTATCGTCAACTTTACATTCATCATTGCTTCAAATGATAACTGTGCCTCGACCTGTAGTTACCTATCTGTTAGTGCTGATTCTAAAAAGTACAAATATGCGGCACTACTGCTTTACTGTTTCGTAAACTATAATAACAGATAATAAATAATACTGCAGGCTACATTTCATTTATTCATTTTCAACATTTTAGCGTTTTATCTATATAATTTACTCTTCTATGACATAGGATATTCATATTTATAAAGACAAGTGGAATTATCTTCGTCTTCCTCATGAACTTCAAATTCTGTATCATCAAATGAGTAATATTAATCTTATCGGTGCTCTACTAATACAAACAGTGTTTCGGGCTCCGAAAAGTTAATTTGAGCACTTCAATGGAATCATTCACATGGACGAATATAGAATATAAAAAAAAAAAAAAATGTGTAGCAATATGGCTGCCACACCCGTCACAGCCGTTTCCGATTGCAGTTTCTGTAGCGGAAGTTACAGCTAGACGTCTCTTCAATACAATTATTTACTTCGATGATCACGCCAAATACAAACAGTAAGTGATTTTTTAAAATTCTTATTAAGACTGAGATTGCTGTGTACATGTACACATAATTACAAAGTTCAACTAAAAACCTTGCACCTATCAAATATGTTGCTACAGAAAACTTCTTCAAACAAAAAACTATATATTATTAAAAATCACTAACAAAAAAAAATTAGTTTACCTATACAACTACGAACGTCGAGAGATACTAAACATAATATCAGTGCAGGTAAATTTATAAGAGCAGTTACGTAACTCTCTGTTAATTGAGATGTCTCAGAAATGAGGGATATGTCTGAGTTTTCCAGAGATAAAGTACAATGGGTTAGGTCGTGGAATTGAAGGGACCTCACATTCCTACTGATAATCCTATCCTCTGATACTCGGTGAAGCGTGTCCATAGTAGACTATAATGGGCTGTATGTGCTGTCACAGGATCCTATTGGAGAGGAGACGTGCGTATGTTTTTTTTCCAAAAGTTTCTGCGACAGCACGCATAGCCGACTATTCTATAGACGAACATGTATGACGAAGACATGAAAAGCTTCCTACCGTATGTGATATACGGGGAACTTTGTGAAAAACTCATGTAAATCGTGGAATATAACAGTGAAAATTAATTAAAATTCGTGTTTATTATTTTGGGATTGAGATCTGATCTGACACATGCAGGAACGCCGCCCCCTTGTTTATTTAAACGGTCATTTCTTAATAGCGTATAACCATCTAGGTGTAATGTCGCTGAGGATAGATTCAGAGATGAGAAGAGGATGCAAATTCTGATTCGAGAATATGGATTGAATTTCGTCCAAGTGTGCAACCAAACTCTGAGCGTTAATATGGGCTACGTGAAGGGATGAAGAGTTCTTGGAAAAAGCTGCTGTTAAAAATGTTGAAAACTTCAGGGTGAGAGAGAGGGTTCTGATCAACAGGTATAGAGAAAGGAATGGGGTGAGTGAAGGTCATTGTACAATGTTCTGTCAGAGACAACCGGATTATTACTGTCAAGAATCAGGGTATCCAACTTAAGAAAAAAAATGTTATAAATAAGATGAAATAAATAAAGATGAATAGACACTATTGGCACTAACATGTATGAATAAGTAATGTAGACTTTCAGAATGAATATCATATAACTTATAAAAGAGAAAAACTTAGTAGAAGTTCGGAGGAAACGTTCTGAAACATCGGCCTGGCTAGTTTTTGCTTAAAGTAACGTTCTTTTATCATTTTAAAATATTGTTGAACACTTTTATGCTTGATGTTTTTTTTACTTAATAAGTTCTTCAAGCACAAAACTTTGCACCAGTCGTTGACAACTACGTCCTTTCCCATTTTTAGAACCTGAGCAGCAAGTTGTTAGGATGTAAGTAACTAGTGCCGGCAGTAAGCAAGACATATTGTATATTTCCAGGTGGAAGTCGTGGTGGGTCAATCAGACCAGAGCCTGAGCGCGGAGATGAAGGTCGATCTGAAGACGTAAATCGGAGCAGCAGCGAGATGGATTCACCGACAGAAACCCAAGACGATTATGAGATAGCCTTGGCACAGAAATCACAGGTACTTACTATACACAACCATGATACATATAACAGTATTACAAAGTTTTTATTGTTGTATAGTACCAAAGTTTTTATTGTTGTATAGTACCAAGTCCCACATAGAAGACACTGCGCATGGTCAGGGACCTAAGCACAGATACACAAGCGATCGCAAACGGAGTAATTAAAATTCGTTCTACTTCGAGTGTTGTCGTAACTCGTTCAGAAACGAACTTGAAAAGATGGGAAAAAATTGATTTGCTCTAAATAATAGATGGATATTCTCATGTGTGTAAATAAATATATAAATTAGGTAAGTAAGTGAATATATAAGTAAACAGACAGGTAGGGGAAACTCGTAAAATTTGGCAATATGGGAAATTTGGCAATATTCTTGTATTTCTTCTATTGCCAAATTTCCTCCAGAGTTTTAAGAAGTTCAATGACACGATCATAGAGTGCAATATCTGAGTGTACTTTTAGTTTTCGTTTCATTCGAATCCGCGCATTATAGTGGCACATATTGTTGCTAATAGAAAGAAGTGTTGAATACTTCCTTTTCACGTGGTGGTTGTGTGGACTTGTGTATACAAAGACGGAAGAAAAGTGTTGTTCATTACCTACGCTTGTTTGTGCATTACATATCAAAAGCTGAGATTCCATGTTATAAGGTAAGCCATTTATATAATTAATATTTTCTGTTAATAACTCATCAGGCCTTGGCTCGTTTTATGTTCTTCTTAGCAAAAAATGTCTTCTACAGGGTAGTGTGAATTGGCCATTTTCCTTTATAGTGATATATTGCTGCTCTCTTTGAACAAGAATGTGTATTTGATGGTAAAATTTAAAAGTAGGGACGTATGAGGGATTTTTGGTCTTCAATGCAGCACTATGTGTGGTGAGTTGCAGATATGGCAAGGGAACGAGGACATTATTCTGAAAAATATTCTAAAGATGATTTGCGGGCTGCGGTTGGGAGTGTTTTGAAAGTTAGATGGTCGACTTATAGGACTTCTAAGAAGTACAATGTGCCCTTTAACACCTTAAAGAGATTTCTGTATGCATCCTCAGGACCCGATGACGTCATTCCCAAGAAAGGAAGACCCCTAGTTCTAACCGTTGAAGAAGAGCAAAAACTGGTGACATATGTAATCAAAATGCAAGAACTTGGGTTTGGGCTATCGGCAACAGAAATTAGAAGACAACCCTTCAATATAATCAATAAGAGTGGTCGGAAAAATCCTTTTTTTTTTTTTTTTTTTTTTTTGTGTACGGTATTTAGTGATTTCTTGTCCCAGTAAATTAAGTCTTATAAACCTTGTACCATTGTTTTATTTTGAAAATTTTATTTTTTAATCGTATTGCCAAATTACACCTGTACTATTGCCAAATTATCCTGATGAAGTGCCAAATATAGAAACATGTAACTTGTTATTTATTAGTGTGTTATGTGTAAAGTAATTTAGATTTGTAGAATTTTCTTTCAGAGGTTTATTGGGATTTAATGTTTAAACACATTCCATAATGGAGGAATATTTAATTTCAGAATATGTAACTACAAACTGTGTTAAAATACAAAATATTGCCAAATTAGACGAGTCCTCCCCTACGTAGGTAGGTGGGTAGGTAAGTAGATAGGTTGGTAGGTAGTAGGTGGATAGGTAGTGAAGTAATGAATGAGGGAATGAATAGGTAGGTAGAAAGGTATGTAGATAGACCGGCAGAGAGACAGGTAGGTAGTCAACGAATCAATCAATTAATGAATGAATGAGCGAATCAATAGATGAATGCATGAAACAATAAGTGAATGAATGAATGAATGAATGAAACAATAAGTGAATGAATGAAACAATAAGTGAATGAATCAATAAGTGAATGAATCAATCAATAAATGAATGAATCAATCAATCAATACCGTATATATACATATATGGTGCATTAGATCCGAAATTTAGATCTTTGTGACATGCCGCGCAGAAGTGAAGTCTTTCGTCTCATCTCGTCTCAATAGCTTGGACAACTCGGACATCTGTGTGTCATGCTGGAGGGAGCGGGTTCGAGTCTTATGCCTGTGTGGTTTTTTTTTTTCCCGGAATAACATTAAAATGGAGTTTTACAAAGTCTGGGGACCGATGTTTCACAATAACAAAATGTGGAATAATTACAGCTCAACTATTAGTTGTTATTAGATTTGATCTCACAAAAAAAAAAAAAAAAAACTAACAAACAAAAACTATTAATTGAAATATAGTGTGCCCTCCTTAAACAAAATCAAGATAAACACAATAATAATCTCTAAAACTTCATTTTAATGTTCTTCCGGTCGTAAACTAATCTAACCAGCAGCGTCGTACTTGGTAACAATGCCTCCATTTTTAGTTGCCTTAGATTTCTTGCTGCTGTCCTCAAACAGTTTCCTACGACGTTCAATTCAGGCCAAGATACTAGTGTTTCACAAGGTTTAATTGCATTTACCACAATTTCTGGGAAATTTGCAATACAATTCAGAGAACTTTTTAGCTAGAACTTTTCTAAGCGTTCGATTAATTTCAGTCCATTTTTAAAACACAATATGTAAATTGTCATTAATATTCTTTACAATGTTATAACGTTATCAGTACAGTTCACTAAATCTAGTTTCTTCAGTATGTAATAAAGAGCTCTTCTTTCCTTTCAGAAAACCCGCTTTATCTTCGCCAGACATGTAATAGCTTCCTCGGCGTAAACTGCGCTCGTAAACCTTAAAATAAAATATATATCCGAATGTGATGAAAAGATGCAGCTGAATTTAACATTACTTTAAAGTCGAGCCTAATAATAACCCATATGATTCGGGCAATAATCATACCAATTTTTGTTAAGCAAACTGAAACATCGGTCCCAAAACTGTAAAACTCCATTTTAACGTTATTCAGAAAAAAAAAAAAAACTTAATGGGATAAGGCTCGAACCTGCTCCCTTCCGCATGACAGGCTGAACCGTCTTGGCTACTGAAACGAGACTAAAGGCCATGCTTCAGAGTGGCAATGTCCTTATGTTATCGTGTGAATCGCGCAAGGAAACGACCTCCAAGAGTCGACCCATTACTTTTTTCAGGTACTGTACATTTAAGGGCTGGGACCAGCCTCATGGGCTAATGGTCAGAGCTTCTGACTACAGTTCATAAGGTCTAGGGTTCGATTCCCGGTTACAACACAAGAATTTTTCCTTGAAGGGGAATGTTCCTTTGTTCGTCCATGGTCTGGAAATTAGGTTAGGCTTAGGTTTAAGATCTCTACTGGCAATTCATAATCATATCATCACCGTCATCGGGACAGCGTAACTCCGCCTTCCAGGCGCTCCAACCTCAGAAGTGGGTTACAAATAAGCCATTGCAAGAGAGACCAGAAATGTCAAATGAAACCTGGTGGCATTGGATTAAAAAAAAACATTAAGAGCTGGGAGACTTGTTTGACCACATATTCTAACTAAATTGTTGAAAATACGCATGTTTTGCTTCTGCGATGACGACGATTCAAATGGCAGGAAGGACAGCGACAACGTTCGTTCATTTGTAGTTTTCTACCCAAGGATAGGTGTTTCACTGAAAACCAAGCATCCTCCAATCTTTCTTATTTTCTGCCTTCCTCTTGGTCTCCGCATATGATGTATTTATCTTAATGTCGATTAAAATAAAGTTGTGGTGAGGGCGACCATGGCGACGGAAAATGGCATTGTAGTTGGCAATTTTGGCGATGAAGACCTTTTTAATGATATAGATGATATGCGTGATTCCAGTAAGCCCACATTCTGACGAACTCATCCTAACCTCAACTACGCAAGGTGGATGTCATTTAGATACTACTAGTTTTTCATACAGAATTGTACATACTGCCGTAAGACAGAATTTATTAAACTTGTTTTTAGATATGGAATTGTTTCCACGAGAAACAATTGACCCTTTGCTCAAAAACCATCGCGAGTGACTACTTTAAAAAATGGAACTTTCTTTACTGTTGGAACCATAGACGCAAAACACGTTCGAATTAAGTGTCCTCATAATTCAGGATCTGTACATTACGATTATTACAAACAATACTTTTTCCATTTTATTGTAAAGGATAGCTGATACAAATTACAAATTCATAACTATTGATGTTGGCACATGAGAAACAAAGCGATTGAGGAGTATTTTCCCCTTCAGACGTACCTATATAAAGGCTTGGAAAGTTATTTTTAGGTCTCAGCGTAGCGAATTTGCCTGCTAATCCGGAGCTGCTTATGGGCGTCGGTTCGATTTCCGCTTGGACTGATTACCTGGTTAGGTTTTTCCAAGGTTTCCCCAACTGTAAGGCGAATATCAGGGAGTCACATGGAAAATCCTCGGCCTCATCTTGTCAAATACCATCTCGGCATCATAAACCCCCTCGAAGTTAAATAACCAAGTGCGTCATTAAATGACATAGTATAAATAAAGTAATATTTTTAACATGCCAAACAATGAATATATTTCGTCAGCGGATATTTTAGGTTCCTTTATATTGCCAAATGAAGTTTTGTAATGATTAGTGTTAATGTAGACTTACGTTACACGGGCATGAAGTATATTATATCACCTATTAGAATACATTTTATTGTGGTTAGTCTTGTGTTGGTAACGTTTAGGTTAGCTTACAGAATAATACTTGCAGCACATAACCTAGAATTATTATCCGTTAATAAGTATTATTCTGTTATATTGATATAAGAATGACGGATATGAAATTTCTTGCTCAAATCCAGAATAGACATATGACACGGTACACACAGGATAAGTTACGAAATGTATATGAATTAATAAATAAGTAGATAACGATTGATACCACTTCATACGAGTAATATCACGTTTGTGGTAAGTTTCCTCTCCTTCATATCCCACAGACTCCTATTTCAAACACTACACTGATCAATTTTTCAGCATCCATTGCAGCAGTTCTGACGAATTCGGATGAAAAATCAAACTAGTTTGAACGACAAACTGATTTTGACGTATTCGTGCAGCAACTGACTAAGAGCATCTAAGCACTGTAACCGCTTCCATTAGGTTGTCCGCAGTTTTGTTCTAACATATTCCTCAGAATACGCATCCACTGTAATCGCAGCCTAAGAAACAGTCATTCGTTATTAGGCCTGTATCAAGACAGCTGTAAATTATTATTTACAAATACAGTATCCTATGAGGGACAAATATTTCCATGACTTTACAATGAGAAGAAAGAAAATGCTGTTACCAACAAGTTTATTTGTCACCATTTCTCTGTATATATTCTGTACATAGAGAGTACAAGTTTATCACGGGTGACATGGTCTAAATGTGTTTCCAATTATTCTACTTCCCAATAAACGTGAAGTGTACATCGATCAAATTCCAACAGAATTAATACAAGAGAGTGGAAGCGCATTGTCTAACGAAATTTATAAGTTTGTACTTGCTAATTGGGAAAAGACAATTTTGCCAGAACAATGGAAGGAGTCCTTAATTGTACCTGCCTTTAAGAATGGGGACAAGACTAACTGTAGTAACTGTCGATAAATATCACTTTTGATGACGCCATACAAAATATTGTCCAATATTTTTTTGAGAAGATTAACTCCATATGTAGATGATATCATTGGGGATCATCAGTCTGGTTTTAGGCGTAATAGATCGACTATTGATCAGATATTTTGTATTCGACAGATATTGGAGAAAAAATCGGAGTATAAGGGTACAGTACATCAGTTATTCATAGATTTCAAAAAGGCATATGACTCAGTTACGAGAGAAGTTTTATATGATATTCTAATGAATTTGATATTCTGAAGAAACTAGTTCGATTTATTAAAATGTGTCTCGGTGAAACGTACAGCAGAGTCCGTATAGGTCAGTTTCTGTCAGGTGTCCAATTCACTGTGGGCTAAAGCAAGGAGATGCACTATCACCTTTACTTTTTAATTTTGCTCTAGAGCAGCGTTTCTCAAACTATGGTCCACGGACCACCTGTGGTCCTCGAGATCTGCCCTTGTGGTCCTTCAAAAAAGAAAGACGAAAAAAAGAAATTCAAACGAATTGCGTATCAAACTTATAGCTGAAAATCTCAGTTTGGAAATGACAAATGGCAATCACCTTTCACTTTTTCTCCCAGTACTGACATTTTATGAAATTTATTACCCTACCTGTCTATCGACTTCCCACTCTACTCTCAGCAACAAAAGAGGGATTTAAAGCACTATAAATGTGGTGTTTCTCGCTATCTTTTTCCTGTACGTCAGCTGATGATATGTGACTAAGTACATTGGCATATCTTTCAGATATATTCTCAAAATTAAACGAACTAAATCTCTCTCTACAAGGTAATTCTTTGACTGTTCTAAATGCGCATGAGAAAATAAACTTGGTTTGTGGGTCATTTCCGTAAAACAGACGATTTTTTTCACTATTTCCAACCCTAGAGTTTTTTGGTCGAAAATGATTTCGTTATTGGAAAAGAATTATGCAATGACATATGTTCGCATTTCGAAACTACAACGTCACAATTCCAAAGTTATTTTCCAAGTAAATATGACAAATTTTCATGTGTTTGTGATTCATTTCATTGCGATATTGAAAATAACAAACTTTCATTGAGTGAAAGAGAACAATTAATTAAACTCTGGAATGACACCGGACTTAAAGTGAAATTCCAAGAGGAAGGTATGGTTAAATTCTGGACCTCATCACAAGTGAAAAGAGAATATAGTGAATTGTACAGTGATGCTTTACAGATTATAATTCAGTTTGCTTTTACGTATCTGTGTGAGAAAGGGTTTTCATCACTAACTCTAATAAAAACAAAGTACCGAAATCAACTCGATGTATGTGACGATCTTCGACTTAAGCTTACAAGAATACATCCAAATATAGAACAACTGTGCTAGAATCGACAGACTTATTCATCTCATTAATGTGAACACCGACATTTATTTAGTTTTAGTTAATAAGTTAAAGATTTTATCCAATCTCTAATAGTCTTGATTTGTTAAAAAACGAAAATGATTTTTTTCTTAACATTAACTTAATTAGTTAATACGAATGTAAAATTATATGAATTAAATTAATTTTAATTAATTGATATTGTTTTAAAATATAAGTATACTGGTTAGAGACCTGCAAAACTGCGCACACAACCGGTTTAGATTCGACCGGTCGGAGCCCAATCGGCTACAATGAACATCGGGCCGAATAACTCGGTTGTCGAGCGATTACGCCTGATGTATTGCAGAGTAGACAGAACATCAGGCAAATTTACATGAAACTAACGTTTTTCGAGTACACAACCGGAGTAACAAGGAAATTTACGTTGTATTATTGAAAAAAAAAAAAGTGTTTGCAAGTATTCTTACAGTTCATTCGACTCTATAACACATAGGCTATATTTGCTTTATTATTCTGAACTTGCAGTAACTTTATAAGTATCGTTTATATTTTAAACTTTTAGAGTTTTACTAATGAAAGTTGCTTATAGATATGTTAAACAATGTTATAGTTTTTCACAGAACAAGATGTGCATAAGCCATGTGTATTTTTCTTACCAATAAACGCTATATAGCTGGCGTTTTTCTATACCAGTGTTAAACAGTATACTCATGACTTCATCATTTGATTACGTCGTAACTCTTTCTCGTCACATATTGACTGAATCTTGTTCGATTTGTATAACCCAATGATCGATATTACATAAGTTCATGTAAGATCGCGAATTATTTAGAACACAAATCTCACACAGAAAGAAATGGTAAGGAGGAAGAAAATACGATCTCCAAATAACACCAGGTACATTTCATCATACAATAACTCTTTAACATTTTCTCAGTAGGCTGTACAAACAGAGTAATAATATTGAAGGATATTTATTTTGTTTAATTACGAAACTATGTTTGCTTCAAATAGGAATACAAATAATTTGACACTTTAATACATTTATTTTTGTATTTCGAACTTGGAGTAATTTGACTAGTAACAAATAAATGAATAATGGACACAGTGACATCGAAGGAAATAGACGTAATGTATAATGTGAAATATCATAATGTAAACATAGTCAAAAATATAATTACAATTCATTATAAAACAAAATAGGAAATAAGTACATACATTCCATTATGACGTTTGTACTTTAAACTAAAAAAAAAATATATTGGCTTACCTCTAAAACAATAGTTGCATGCTTTTTAATTATTCTAATCAGTTGCAATATTATTTATTAAGAAATCAATTTAAAAAGATAAACAGTAATGTTATTTTCAACAATACGATTACTTTGGCTCCCAATGGTTGTTGTTCTGTACAAAATAAGTATAATTTACACATTTCTAAACTACGAATAACAAAAGAATAGCAAGTTTTAGAAACAAATCATTCTGTATAGAAAAGATCTACTTCAGAGATAACAAGCGTCATTCAAAGAACTACTTTATTACACACGTATTAATATCAACTATTTGATGTTCACATTATTATTAGGGCCTATTATCATAGACTACATGGTCAGAGTTGACTTCTTGTGTTTATGTATTAATAAATCTATTTTACTAGTCTAAAGTTACGCTCGGTGGAAACACTTATTCATGGAATGGCCAATATTCGTTTCACAAGTGCTGCTAGAGAGGCTAGAGTTGTGTGGTGATCTTTCCATCAATTTAGTATGTAGAAAATTAAATGAGCATAATGTATAATGTGAGATATAATAAGTAAATAAATCCAAAATAGAATTACAATTAATCACAAAACATAAAATTAAATAATTATTAACTCTAAATGCATTTCTCCAAAACAGTAGCTATTCATATACAGGGTAGAAGTGAAATAACCCTGCAGATTGTACTGGGCGATAAGGTCACTTAAATAAATGGAAAACCTATATTACGTTTAATTCTCTAGTCATAGTAAACATACTAAAAGCATTGGTTGTAGTAGGTTTCAGAAGATATGAAGTTATTTTTGTTTTAGTTTTACTATTGATCGAGTTTACTGTTTTTTAAGTGTGTCATTATTGTAATATTATAATTCAGTTTTCTAGTGTAAGCAAAAATTACAGCCTTGGTAATTTGTGGATACCGAAAGTTTTTTTCTGCAATTTACGCTTTACAACGTCTGTAGTTTCACGCTGCATGCTGTTTGTTCCTCTTGATGATCCGCAGCTATAATATCTGAATGGTTCATTGTGATCTTCATTTTATACGCCAGAGCCGTCCGCCCACAGAGAGATCGAATCAACTCGAATACACGTTAAACCGAATACTGAGGCAATACGCAAGCAGATGTACTTCGCATACTGCCTATAACGCCAGGCGTTCAGTAGCGCAATGTAAGTTTGTTCGGGTTTCAACCGGTTTTGCAGGACTTCAATACTGGTATTAAAATATGCTACAAAAATGATAAATTTGCTTTCCAAGGGAACAAGAGGAAGGTGGTCCGCGGAACTGTTCTGACTTAAAAAAGTAGTCCCCACTTCAAAAAAATTTGAGAAACGCTGCTCTAGAGTATGCCATTAGAAAAGTCCAGGATAACAGAGAGGGTTTGGAATTGATCGGGTTACATCAGTTGCCTGTCTATGCGGATGACGTGAACATGTTAGGAGGAAATCCAGAAACTATTAGGGAAAACGTGGGAATTTTACTTGAAGTAAGTAAAGAGATAGGTTTGGAAGTTAATCTTCAAAGACAAAGTATATGATTATGTCTCGTGACCAGAATGTTGTACGAAATGGAAATATGAAAATTGGAAATTTATCCTTTGAAGAGGTGGAAATTTTCAAAATATTGGAGCAACAATAGCGAATATAAATGCCATTCGGGAGGAAATTAAACTCAGAATAAATGTGGGAAATGCGTGTTATTATTCGGTTGAGAAGCTTTTGTCATCTAGTCTGCTCTCAAAACAGCTGAAAGTTAGAATTTATAAAACAGTTATATGAATTCTCTAGATTCAAAACCCACTTTAAGACCATTTTGTTCATAATTGAGTTATGCCCACATATTGCTTGCTAAGAATGATTTATAACGATTTATATAGTTTGAATTCAAAAAGCCACTGAATTTAAAGCGAAGATTTTGTTAAAAATCACTGTTAGGTTGAAAATGTTCTCTACTTGCCACCAGTTACTAACAAAATTCTTTAATTTGTGAAACTGGATATAGGGGATTTTGAATCTATAGGATTCATGTTACCGGTTGTTCTGTATGGTTGTGAAATTTGAACTCTCACTTTGAGAGAGGAACAGAGGTTAAGGGTGTTTGAGAATAAAGTGCTTAGGAAATATTTGGGACTAAGAGGGATGAAGTTACAGTAGAATGGAGAAAGTTACACAACGCAGAACAGCACGTATTGTATTCTTCACCTGACATGATTAGGAACATTAAATCCAGACGTTTGAGATGGGCAGGGCATGTAGCAGGTATGGGCGAATCCAGAAATGCATATAGAGTGTTAATTGGGAGGCCGGAGGGAAAAAGACCTTTGGGGAGGGCGAGACGTAGATGGGAGGATAATATTAAATAGATGGTAGAAACTGGATTAATCTTGCTGAGGATAGGGACCGATGGCGGGCTTATGTGAGGGTGTCATTCACCTCCGAGTTTCTTAAAAGCCATAAGTAAGTACGTACGTTTTAAAATATCATTAACACGATTTTTATGGACCCTAAGTGAAACGTAATTGAGTGGCAATTTTATTAGTTAGATATAAGATATTAATTTTATAGGAATACATTTTTTCCGATACCTTTAACTTGTACTTGTTCATGTATTTGTAATTTTACTCGGAATATGGCATTTATCATAATAGTTACAATCACGTTTCGAGCAAACAGAATGGTGTATATACCTACATGAACACCTAGTAGCTTCTGAATTTCCAAAGGCTTCGTTTACATATCTAATGCAGTAAGTAAATGAGTCAACATTCGTGAACGTAAAGTTTAAGAGGGCGATGCTGCTGTTCTGGGAATTCAAACTTACTTGTTGGTATAGCTAATTCTACAATGAGAATATAATTTTATTATAGTTTACTCACAAGAGAACGCGGCGCTTCTGTGTTGATGTTATTTCAGAAATCTTAATTATGTCTAAAGTTAACATCTGTGTTGTTAATTAAGTGAATCGGTATATCACAGATTTCACTCCACGGTTACGATTAAGGGAAACATCGTCTCCACGTTGTCAATGTTACTAATAGACCTATTATTCATAAAGGAATAGTTATTTGATTACCATTCGTATGATACATTCAGAGTAGGGAGTATCATGTTTTGATGGTATAGGATTCATGAAATGATAAAGGTATTCGTGACTAAACTGAATGGACTAGACTTGACTGTACTTAGTGAACTAGACTTGATTGGGCTGAATGGATTGAACTCAATAAAACTAGATGAGTTGGACTCAGTAGAACTAGATGAGTTGAACTCGATACAATTAGATGGGTTGGACTCTATTGATCTGAGTGGATTGCACTTAACTGGGTGGATTGAACTCGATTGGACTGGGTAGATTGGACTCGATTGGAGTGGACGAATTGGACTTCTTTTGAACTCGGGTGATTGTACTTGCCTGGACACGGTAGATTAGACCTGATTGGACTAAGTGGATTGTAGTCGAGCGGACTGAGTGGATTGGATTCTACCGGACTGAGTGGATTGGACTCACCGGACTGGGTGGAATGAACTCGACAGGAAAGGGTGATTGGACTCGACCGGACTGGGTGAATTGAACTCGACCAGACTGAGTGGATTGGACTCACCGGACTGGGTGGAATGGACTCGACCGGAAAGGGTGATTGGACTCGACCGGACTGGGTGAATTGAACTCGACCGGACTGAGTGGATTGGACTCACCGGACTGGGTGGAATGGACTCGACCGGAAAGGGTGATTGGACTCGACCGGACTGAGTGGATTGAACTCGACCGGACTGAGTGGACCGGACTGGGTGGAATGGACTCGAAAGGGTGATTGGATTCGACCGGAAAGGGTGATTGAACTCGACCGGACTGAGTGGATTGAACTCGACCGGACTGAGTGGATTGGACTCTACCGGAAAGGGTGATTGAACTCGACCGGACTGAGTGGATTGAACTCGACCGGACTGAGTGGACCGGACTGGGTGGAATGGACTCGACCGGAAAGGGTGATTGGACTCTACCGGAAAGGGTGATTGAACTCGACTGGACTGAGTGGATTGGACTCGACCGGACTGAGTGGATTGGACTCGACCGGACTGGGTGGAATGGACTCTACCGGACTGAGTGGAATGGACTCGACCGGACTGAGTGGATTGGACTCGACCGAACTGGGTGGAATGGACTCGACCGGACTGAGCGGATTGGACTCGACCGGACTGGGTGGAATGGACTCGACCGAACTGGGTGGAATGGACTCGACCGGAAAGGGTAGAATGGACTCGACCGGAAAGGGTGATTGGACTCGACCGGAAAGGGTGATTGGACTCGACCGGACTGGGTGGATTGAATTCGACCGGACTGAGTGGATTGGACTCGACCAGACTGGGTGGATTGGACTCGACCGGACTGGGTGGAATGGACTCGACCGGACTGGGTGGAATGGAGTCGACCGAACTGAGTGGATCGGACTCGACCGGACTGGGTGGATCGAACTCGACCGAACTGAGTGGATTGGACTCGACCGAACTGGGTGGATTGGACTCGACCGGACTGGGCCAGGTGGCTTGAAGTCGGCTGGGCTGGATGGACTTAGTCTAATGTTTCGAATTTTACTGGATTCATTGGAATCGACTGGACCGAACTGACTAAAGTGACGGGACTGAACTGGACTAATTGTGAGTTATAACTGTTAGGAATTACAAAATTGGATTTGTCTGGGCAGACGTGTCTTAATTGAACTTAAAAGAATGGCGTATAATAATGAAAGCGTAACATTCTCTTGTAATACTAGGCCAGTTCACAGCACGTGTTCTGTTTCCTACCGCCCATTGTCTTACGACTCTGTGACCTAAATATCTACATTGACAGGAGCTTCGAAAAGAATGACTTGAAAGAAAATCAGTATTTTTTTTTTCTTTTGGCAGTGAGTTTAGTGAACCTAAGTGTTACTTGAACAAGTCTCGCGTTTTGAGTCCATTGCGTGGAATGAAGTTGCTTATCAGAATGTTCGGATTTGCTTTAAGTCTTTCGAACTCCTTAGTCATTTTATGAGCTTTTCTTCAATTTCTTTTCGCATGGATCCGGGAATCGTGTATTATCAGTCTGCACTCCCACGGTGTACTGTACTTCTGCATCTCTCTCACAAGCAAATATTATCAATGGGGACAGATAAAAAAGTATTTTTCTCCCACCAAGTTAATAATGAAAAAAGTGCTTATACAAATTATGGCTACTCGAGCGCAATTAGCGCAGTTACGTGGACTCCCAGTAAGTAAGTTCCCTGGGGTCATTTACAGAAAGAAAACACAATTTCATGGAAAGATATGTAGAAACAGATACAGCAATAATGTTGAGCTATTTTTCAGCATATTCTCCATCGGAATTGAAACATTCGTCATACCATGGGATCAACAGAGAGGTGCAGACGGCTGTCACACACTGGTTCCTATCCTAGGCGGCAGACTTCTGCGATATAAGGATACAAAAGTTGATCCTACGGTATGTCAAATGACTCATTTCCGATGGAGAATATGTTGAAAAATAGTTAAACAATATCTGTATCTGTTCCAATAAATCTTTCCATGAAATTGTGTTTTCTTTCTGTAAGCGGCTCGAGGGAAACTTATATTCTGGAAAGCCCTCGTAATTGCGCTCGAGTGACCAGAATAATTTATATAAGCACTTGTGTTGACATTATTAACATAACGGAAGAAAAAAATTAACCTTTTTATCTGCTTCCATCTGAATGTTTGCTTTTCAGTTCTTGGCATAAGAATATCCATTTTCAGTTGAGATTACATCCTAGACTGCCGAGGTAGCAGATAGTATAAAATGTTCAAATTCCACAAAATTCCTAGAACATCGGCCAAATCTCGGGTTTATTATGTATCTTCTTTCCAGCAATAATGATAATGATGATAATGATAATGATTATAATGATAATAATAAATTAATAATCATTGAGCTTGCAAGGAAATAAGACACTGTTGTCCTATTACAGCCCCAGAATTCACCCGTCAATCTCATTCTCTCAATCTCTTCCGTCTTTGTAACGTTGTATATTTAATTATAAACATAATCGGGAGATTCGGTTTACATGTACAGTTCAGTTAGTTTTCTTTATTGCTATTTTTTCTAAACTGGGCGTTACTTCAAATTCTTACAACGTGTCTTTGGATTGAAGTCTGACCAATTAAATTATATCCTGCTGTTTCTTCGCGTATATTTCATCTCGGAGGGCTTCTGTCTGGATTTGTCTTTAGCTCTATTAATCCAAATTTCGCTCGCATGTATTACTGCAGGAAGGGCTTTGTGTAATTTAATGCTTCTGCTCTTTTATGATTTGTTGAGTTTGAAAATAATATTAATAATTCTGAAATTTTTAAAACTTGGAATTTTACTGCCAATGTATTTTTCATTTTCATATATGAAATTAAACTTCCTGATTGTCGACTGCATTATTTACTTACTCGATCACTTTGTTGTTGATTAAGGTCTTCCTCCTCTTTGTCTTTTTTACCTCAAAATGTTAACTTACTTTAGATATGACTGTTGAAATTGCTAAACTATATTTATTCTTTCGGACTTTTGTTTAATTTTATTTATAATTGTGAATTATCTTCTGAATCTGATATTATAAGCAAAAGTTTATCATTTGCGATAGTATAGTTGATTTTTTTTCTCTCTAAGAATTCTTTCACCATTCAGTTCTGCTCGCTTATTTAGAATATCGTCAATGTACATGTCAAAGAACGTTGTCGAAAAAGAATAACCTTTCTACGTTCTATTGTTAATATCTTCTTGTGAATGTTTATTATTAAAGAGTAATTAGAATAATAGTAGGTGCCAAATGTAGGGAATCGTGTAGGGCTATTTTCAAAAAACTACAAATAATGCCCATGGCTTGTCAGTATATATTTTCATTAATAATCTTCCTCGTATGTAATCGTGAAAACTTTGTAAATAATTCAACAGTTCATAGCATAAATACACGTCAAAAAATGACTTTCATACTCCATCGGCAAGTCTATCGTGCTATCAAAAAGGAGTGCGTTATATGGCAGTAAAAATTTTTAATAGCCTCCCTATCGATATAAAAAATGAAACTCCAAACATAAAATTATTTAGGGCCAAATTAAAGAAGTACCTAATTTCTCACGCCTTCTATTCTGTAGGTGAATTCATGACATTCAATAACACTTCATGAAATTGATACTAAAACTTTGTGTTGTACTAGTAGACTATATTGTAAATCTCGTCTATATATATTTCATCTAGATTGTGACTATAAATTAAGATTTTATAATAGTATTAAGTTTTTTGACTTGTTCCATATTCTAGCTGTAAGCATGTATGAATACCATGGAATGTTAATAAATACAATACAAGGTGAGGCAGAAATATCTCCCCATTTCCAACTGCACTTAAAAATATTGAAGTCAAATATCAAACAGTAATATAAATTTATTCCTTATGGTATGTCATTTTATCCTTCAGTTCAGTTCCGCACACACTTTCAGATTTCACGTCAAGGACGTGTTCCTAGCCGCAACATCATAAAATTGAGGATTGTCATTACGGAATACGACTTCAGCACTAAAACAGAAACCACCAGAGCGACCAAGATCAGTGCGATTACCACAAAACATAGCAATTGTGCGTCAAGCATTCGTAAGGAGCCCACAACGTTCGGCGAGAAAACATGCAGTAGCTTTGCAATTAAGTATTCGCAGCCTTAGGAGAATTTTGTAACAGGATCTTAACTTTCATCCATACAAAATGGTAATGGTTCACGAATTTGAAGATTGTGATGTGGGAAATCGTCTGAGATTTGCTAAACAGAGCAAATGCTGGGTAACTTTCGGTGCTGAACCCTGGAATCATTTCACCAACATTATCACCTTCATCTCATTCAGACGCTAAGTAACTAACATGTTGATAAAGCGTCATAAAATAACCCACTAAAATAAATAAATTTGCTGAACAGTTTTTGAAATTCTGTCCAATAATATTGTTCTGTTAATGCCAGACGAAGCACATTTTCATTTGTCGGAAGTGTTAATAAACAGAACTTCCGGTACTGGGCTGAGGAAAATCCGAAAGAGATCAACATGCGACCGCTTCATAGTGAACGCGTCACTGTTTGGTGTGATGAAGCACAGTTCAGGATTATTGGCTCATACCTTTTTGAATGTGAAAATGTGGTTTCATTTTATGCAGGTCTATTGCAATTGGAAAAAAGTTGTAAGGACATTTTTTCTTCCTTATGATATGAATAATCATCAGTTAAAATAATGGCACTTATACCTCTTACATTCTGTATTTCACAACACGCTTGAGCGGACTCCAGAACTTTGCTCGCACATTTCAGTATCCAGAATGAGTTCATCGAAGCAACTTGCAGCAGTATTGATAATACTAGATGAATGCGGTGTGTTGTTATGAAGATCTAGGAAAGGGTGTAGTCGTGGAAGAGCGCCGCCACGGTACTTTTTTTTTTTTACAACCTAGGAGCGCCCTGGGAGCGTACTTTTCAAAATAATATTTGTCTTACTTGAGTCTTACTCAATTTTGTATTTTGTAAGTATGGTTTAATAGTATGTTTAATAGGAGTGACATTATTAATAAAGTAGTAAATAATACATGTAATAATAATTAAAATAGATAGAATAATAATAATAATAATAATGATAGCAATAATAGTACTGAATTTACCTACGCACTTAAGCCTACATGCAACATCCCATACTCTAATTCGACCCTTCACCTGCGCATTTAAACCTATATAGGATTGCAATACCCTACCATACGCGGTTTACACGCGATTTCTTGAAGAATGTTTTGTTGCGTTTTACCCTAATAATGATGATGATGATGACGACGACGATAAACTTCTTGGTGAAGTGGCATGGCACTTTTTTTTTTTATTTACGTCTACACCCCTGGATCTAGATCTAATTTTTCGTGGTTTTGTAGAATGTCACTGAACGTTGCGGCGATTTACAACAGATTAGATATGGTTTTCCTTTGTGAAGATAAATTTCTACATCATCTCAACATTGAGTTAAAAAGAGTTTTAAAACTTGACCCTTATGCCCTAAAATATAACTCAATGAGGAAATGTGTTTGTAACATAACAAAATGTTTAAACAATACTGATTTGAGAGATGTTTTGTAAAAGACTTTTATTCATTTCTTTTTTTTACCAATTTAAGTCGCTATTGAGTGTTTACTTGAACGCTTTTGTGTATATTTTATTTATGAGGGATACTTTAGGTCGAAATTAAAAGGAAGAAAATATAATATGTACTTCAAAGAAAATATTGACTTTTAGGTGGGAAAATTATGATAGATTTACTACCGATACGGTGTCAATAAATGTTACTTCGCTGCTGGGTTTCCATTATACATATACCGGGACATTTTGTTTTTACTAACATTTCTAATATTAACCTGACTATACCTTTGGATTAACGATTGAGAACCTGAAACACTGTTTGCTACCCCCTTTCACGACCGGAGTTTGACGACACTAATGTAAAATGCAATGCAAATAACTTTACTAGAAATAGGAGGGAAGAAAAGTAGTGCATCCGTTTACGTAAACTAGGAAATGTTACGATTTTGAGTTTGATCATTTTCGTTAGGTTTTTATTTAATCAAAATAGAGTGCAGTATTAACAGTAGGGGAGAGTCGGGTAGTATCGGACATCGGGTAATATCGGACAGTGAGTTTCTTTCATCTACCACACGACGATGTCCACACCTGTGGAGTAACAGTTAGCACGTCTGGCCGCGAAACCAGGTGGCCCGGGTTCGATTCCCGGTCGGGGCAAGTTACCTGGTTGAGGTTTTTTCCGGGGTTTTCCCTCAACCCAATATGAGCAAATGCTGGGTAACTTTCGGTGTTGGACCCCGGATTCATTTCACCGGCATTACCACCTTCATCTCATTCAGACGCTAAATAACCTGAGATGTTGATAAAGCGTCGTAAAATAACCTACTAAAAAAAACCACACGATGATAGTATCTGATTGACATGGTTACGTTTCTGTGATGTCGCAGAGAGAAACGTAACCATGTCATTCAGGTACTACCATATGGTGGTAGATGAAAAAAAACGCACTGTCCGATACTACTCGATGTCCGATACTACCCGACTCTCCCCTAAGTGTTTTTATTCACTAACTGAGCTATGCAAGCGTACGTATTTATTATGCAGTGTATAGTATACTGTCTATAGCACATTAGCGTACAATATTAGAGTGCATTTAAATAAAAAAATAATCAAAATACGGATATTTAAATAAATTATTGAAAATGGTGATCGTTCATTTCGATAAAGGCTTCAGTTCTTTTGTGCATATTATCAAGTACGTTTTTAAGTAATCTTCTGAAATTGAATGTATGGTTTCTTGAATGTAATTACTTAATATTCTTCTGTTGTTGTAGGATGTTTAGCAGACACAATTGTTTCACAGTAATCCCAAAGAAGAAATGCAAAGCACTCAAATCAGGTGACATGGGGGAGCCATAAACCTGCGCCTGTTGAAATAATTCTGTACCTACTTTATAACAGAGTACCTTATGTACTGTCAATTCAATCTTCACTTCTGCCCGATCCGCACAGATAAATTTACTCAGATATGCTATCTACTGTCCGTCCATGTGATTATATAGGAAGGTCTTAGAAAGGGGGAAAGTTACGTGACAATTACTTAACGAGGCCCTTTTATTTAAATTATTTTAAATAGTTGTATAATATTACGTAGAAGTCCAATTCGTAACAGTAAAATGTGAAAATATGATTCAATAATGAATGCTCTTTCTTAACTGAAAAATGCGATCATATTTTCTGAAACATTCTATACTCACTCACTCTGTACTGTTTACTATGACCGTAAGACGACTTTGACTGCATATGCGGCTTTGATTGTGTGTGGAAGTTCGCTAGTAGAAGGGGTGGGAGTGAAGTACATTAAAAAAGTCAGGTACAATAAAAATTGAAGTAAAAATAAAATGTGTGTATGTATGTGTTATTTTTTTTTTATTTAACGACGCTCGCAACTGCCGAGATTATATCAGCGTCGCCGATGTGCTGGAATTTTGTCCCGCAGGAGTTCTTTTACATGCCAGTAAATCTATTGACATGATTCTGTCGCATTTAAGCACACTTAAATGCCGTCGACCTGGCCCGGGATCGAACCTGGAACCTCGGGCACAGAAGGCCAGCGCTATACCAACTGCGCCAACCAGGCTGACTCTCTGGTATCAATCTTCAAAAAAGTTGCCTTTCTAGTATAACCCGCCACGCCACTGAAAATAATTAATATGGGTCAGATTCACAGAAACAGATCTCGGATTTTATCTTTGCCGGTCAGTGACCGTTAAATTTCAAATGGCTTATCTTACAACGTAGGCGTCAGCGTATTGAAAAGCATTACAACTTTCCTACCCTCTCCTCACTTCCCCACTGCAAATGTGACGTTGCACAGGGGCAGAGATAAAATCCGAGATCTGTACGAGTATACGCAACCGAGCAAACAATATTTCATACAGGCAATGATGTAGGAATATAAATATTGTTTGGACAGCACACAGCAGCTCGTATTTTACAAGTCAAATTAAAGTCAGTGTTTTTAGAAAAAAATTTGTAAGTATCTTTCATACGAAGTAAAAGTCGTTTATTTAGGGGTTCTAATATAGTAATTTCGCTAAATTACACATTATATTGAAGCACATACCTGGAGTTACAAATTCCATGTGAACGAAGAAAAGAAAACCCAATTCATTGGCACTTAATGTTCTTTCGACAAAGCGCTCTCTATAGCGACTGAGGAGTGTGGATTCAACACTCTGCAGAAGTAATGTTTATGCTGTTTAAAACAAATAAATTTCCGGTAGATATATCGCGCAGTGTTTTTGCAAGATACCAGAAAGTCGAAAAATTAATTTTGTCCAGCAACATTAAGAAAATTGGACACTGTGGCGGATCGAGGTCACGTACAAACGTACAAAAGTCACGCACGAGTCACTGAACTGAAAACTGTGAACTGAAACACTTATTATTATTCCGGCTGTACCAGCTGACTTTAGTTGAGAGAATGGCCCAGGATTGGTGTAAGCACACATAGCAAATGCAGTCCATTGTTTGACCTTGAGCCGCCAGTTCGAAATACACAGATAATAGTACTGTATTAAGAGCCTTTGTTTACTGCAATATTATGTCGTTTGTTGGGAAGAAACGTTAATTATACAGTAGTTCTTCCGGAAGCCGCAGTGTTATATTTAATATTATATGGCTAAACGAACTTTATTAAAGTTAGTCTCCCGAAATTATATCGTTACGGAACGTTTCAGGCTATTACTTGCTTGCGTGTCATAAGTCATATAACTTTTGCTTACGAAAATATTACCAGGCTGGAAAATACGACCAGAAACTGGGGGCCACTTATTAAGTTCCTTACTCTATCACAGACACACACATTTGAGTTACTAGATTACGATAAATCCTGGTAACTTTATTATTATAGCGAATATTGCTTTCAACATTTTTCTTCGCTTGTAATTAGCAGATTTATTAATACGAAGTAGCGCTTAAATAAATTTGCGTGTTCTTTAATTAGCTAATGTATTATTTATTATAGCTTGAAAATTAATCGTAAATTCCTTTGTACAATTTCCGACATTAAAAATTATATTTACTTAATGATATTTTATAAAACATAAAAAAAGTAATGGGGGATTCGCAGAATCCCGATGATTACATTGTTTTGTATTCTATTCTTCATTCTTGATTGCACTCTTTTTAACACCTATCACTTTCAGACCTCTTTATTCATAGGCCTGCGTTAATATTATTATTATAATTGAGGCTCGTCGCTTATTCACTTGCAAGTAGATCACGAAACTCTCGACATATGGCAGCACACGTAAGCTTTGGCATGTGAAGCATTTAGCAGAGACTTCTTGAATTTCGTATTATGCCAAAAATGTAACATCTTCTCATCGATTGTACCTCAAACAAAATCGTATTCACGTCAGAAGTTCTTAGGAAAAAGTTGAGTACAGACCAGAAGAAGAATTAGTTGTAAATTTAAAAAAATTACTTATTTTTATATGAACTATAAACCTATGCGCAAATTAGATTCCCACCTGAACATTTCTTAAGCCTCTCTAACATGTAAGCTTTGTCCTGATGTGTAACTTAAAGGGAAATTTTGAAGAATATGCCTAGTTCCTAAGTTTCTATTTGAGGAAATCTAGTTCCACAAGTGGCTTCATATGTAGTATTTAGTATTTATTTTTTTAATCTGGTAGAGATAAGGCCGTCAGGCCTTCTCTGCCCCTCTACCAGGAGATTCCAACTATAATATGATTACAATTAGTATTAAATTTACAGTTACAATCACTAATAAAATTACAATTAGTATTAAATTTACAATTACAATTACAATAAAAATCAAAGTACGAAAAGATTACCTGACTAATTAAAGCTAGCTAATTTATCATAGAAAAACAAAGAATATTTTATATTTACTGAATTACAAATTAAACCTAGAATAACAAAATTGTATAGTGATGAAATTACTGGATATTGAAATGTTTTGTGATAGATTAAGGAAACTATTTACAAGAAATCAATTACTGACCAAGTGCCTAGTAAGTTTGCGTTTGAATTCAATTTTATTTCCACAGTCCCTGATGCTAGCAGGTAGCGAATTCCAGAGTCTTGGCAGGGCTATTGTGACCTTTTACTCTAATAAAGCTTTACTTAAAATTTAAACTTCAACATAAACACAGCATTTGACATAAAATAGAGGGCTAATACTTTACACATACGCAACCGTAACGGCGTAAAGTTACAAGCTTTTTAGCCAATCAAAAGACGGGAGTGGTGCGATAATGGAATGTCTCGAATCGAGTTACTGTTGTAATCTCAGTCGCGGCTCATGATTTTAAAATTGAGAAAGGTTGTGAATTATTCGGCTCGTCCGTGATTGTTTATTCACTCATTCGTTTATTCGCCTATTTATTTTCTTAAAGCAAGTACCTAGTTAAAATAGGAACAACAGCCTGTTGAAGTTCAAGCAGGGAAATGTAGAATTTATGAGCTCACAGTTACTTTCTACGTATTTGAAGAAATATCTCACCTGCATTGAAATTAGAGCTATGGTTGGAGCTAGGGGTACAATATCTCGCCAGTCAAAGAAGTTGTATTTGAAGTTTAAACAGTGACTTCATTCGTGTTATTTTCCTTGCTGTTATCAATGGATCACTTGCTGTTTTAAAATATCATGTGTACTTTGTGTCCTAACAAGATGAACTATTTGTTTGCTCTTTTAATCTGTTTGTTTACTATGTCCAGTTATTTGTTTTTTGTTATCTTACCTGTGCATCATTTCATTCTTTGTTCATTTAGTATGTTTCTCCTTTTGTGATCTTTCGTGTTCTTTCAACATTATAGGCATATAATGTTTCGCCAAGCACTCTTGTAGTTGGGAAAGCTGAAACTCTTGTTTCCTTTCGTAATAAATACTTGTTACATTCTATTGTCCATATGGCGTTCTATGCCCGAGGTTGCGGGTTCGATCCCGGGCCAGATCCATGGCATTTAAGTGTGCTTAAACGCGACAGGCTCATGTCAGTAGATTTACTGTCATGTAAAAACTCCTACGGGACAAAATTCCGGCACACCGACGACGCTGATATAACCTCGGCAATTGCGAGCGTCGTTAAATAAAACCTAACATTAATATCCTATTGTCCATATCTAGGAGGAGCCGTTACGAGTTCATCATGCACAAGAGTCTCTATAGATAAATAACTGCCACATCTTACACCGTAGGCTAATGCTCTTTGATGAAAATATTATAAATTTACTTTTAAATAATATCCCTTAAGGCTTAATCTTTTCATCGTGTTTTCCTCTAAAAGTGAATTAGTGACTCACCGTAGGATGTAGACTAAATGAGAAACAGACACAAACAGAGCTGCATGACTCTTTGTTTTCGCTTTGAGCGTTTTCTGTGTAAGCTACTAGAAGTGAAATCTTCTAGGGATTAAAAATACTTCTTTTGCCGTCGCGATGTGAGCTTTCGTTTCAATAAAAACAAGAGAGCCACCGGCGTAGCTCAGGTAGTAGCGCATTTACCTGCTGATCCGGAGTTGCGCTCAGGCTTGGATTGGGTTCCCGCTTGGACTGATTACGTGGTTGGGTTTTTTAGGTTCTCCCCAACCGTCGGCCTAGGTAGCGTAGTCGGTATAGCTCTGGCCTTCTGTGCTCGAGGTTGGGGTTCGATCCCGGTCCAGGTTGATGACATTTAAACGTGCTTAAATGCGACAGGCTCATGTCAGTAGATTTACTGGTATGTTTCAATAAACTGGTATGTTCCAATAAAAACAAGAGAGCCACCGGCGTAGCTCAGGTAGTAGCGCATTTACCTGCTGATCCGGAGTTGCGCTCAGGCTTGGATTGGGTTCCCACTTGGGCTGATTACGTGGTTAGGTTTTTTAGGTTCTCCCCAACCGTCGGCCTAGGTAGCGTAGTCGGTATAGCTCTGGCCTTCTGTGCTCGAGGTTGCGGGTTCGATCCCGGTCCAGGTTGATGACATTTAAACGTGCTTAAATGCGACAGGCTCATGTCAGTAGATTTACTGGTATGTAAAAGAACTCCTGCGGGACAAAATTCCGGCACACCGGCGATGCTGATATAACCTCGGAAATTGCGAGCGTCGTTAAATAAACCATATATACGCAGACCGGTCGGGTGGACCGAGATGAAATTGTGTGCATACCCTAAGGCCCTCTGCGCGTCGCCTCCGAACTCCCCTACAGCCTACATCAGTGGCCGGCAGAAACTGCAGTTATGACGTAAGAACCAGTCAGGCCTCAAGAGCTTGGAAGAGCGAGCAGTTGAGTCGTATTACTGTTAACACGCACCAGCGCAGTGACGTCAGTGCAGCAATGATACGACAGTTCTTGGAGATAAATTGATGGAATCACATTCCTGTATTTTGCTAGGGAATAACTACTCTGCGGTCATGATGGCAACATTCTTGGCAAATTCCCCGTCATTAAAAGAACGCATGTTCTTTGCAATGGCTAGTGAAATCCTATATCTTAAGCCTTAAGCTTACCATTGATTCACTGACAGTGTTTTCCCTAGCTTCACTTAACAATTTATCTTTCAATAAAATTACTGTACCAGTATTTGTCGATATTCTCCCCCATATTTGTCATAACCATTGGTGTGGCATACAAAATAATGGCATTGTATATTGAATTTCTTTACATACTGAAACAGCTTGCCACAAATCAAACACTTCACCATTCCTCCATACTCCATAACACAGTTTGATCCCGATAAAGCATTTAGCTTGGGCACGATAGTAACACAAAGTGATGGTGTGTTTCAAAAGTTGAAATATACTTTGCATACTACTCAGCAAGTTAGGGCCTAGATAGTTAAATCTGTATATTGTGTAGGAAAATGTCTGTTAAAAACACTTGAACTGTTTTCAAGTTTCAGAGTACACAAAGTGTTGTAGTACTACTTAAATTATTTATTTCTATATTTGTATATTTATAGCAGTTTCGGAGCCTCATTTACATAATGCGAACGCTTCTGCAGCTGGCTGTATTATGAATTTCATATTATTACAAGTATATTAAATTTGATTACAAACCAAAATATTTTGTTACATTGATTTATCACGGATGTACAGTTTTGTTTTCGGACAAATGTATTGTAATTGTGCTGTTCCCATACTACCTCAGACGAATGGATCGCGCTCTGTCATTGCATAGGCGCCGTGCCACCACTGTTCAGTTGAACCTTCTCTCCTCGCTGTGCTCAGTATGCAGAGTTTCCCGAGCAAAGAGCGTGGCGGCTCCGTGGTATGACGTCACAGAGCACGGAACATGCCGATCACTGACCTACATGATCCCTTTACCATTCCGCATAGGCTCACCGCGATCCGTCATCCCCCGTCCCACGAGTTACCGTAAGTCCAGTGGGGAGCTCATGGTGCATAGCATATCACCGCCAACAACGAATGACCACTTGTAGTACACACGGGGTCCAAGTTCGACGCCCCCAGCCGACTCTACATCGGAGTAAGCCCGAAACCTAGGAAATAAACGGAGATGATGATGAAAGAGGGGGAAGTGTAATTATGATGGCGAAATGAATTCGAGATCCAATACCGGAAGTTGCCCAGCAATTCTGCTTCAATTGGTTGAGAGGAAAACCTCGAAAAAAACCTCAACTATGTAACTTGTCCCAACCGGAAGTGATTTAACTAGATTAGTGGGAAGAAAGGTCAGTGCCGAGAGGAGAAGTGAAATTGTTTCTGTGTGTGCAAGGGCTGAAATGATGAGAAGTTAAGTAAAGAAAAAGAATGACGAGTTTATAACAGAAAGGAGTGCAGTGGATGTTTCTGGTCTAGAGACGGCTAAGGAAGAGATGACTAAGGACATAGTAAGTAAAATAAAATATGAATTAAGGCGCATCCACACTATGCCGATCGGCAGGAATCGGCGTTGCCGCGTGGCAAAGCCAAATCGGCTTTGTTGAAAACGCTTCGTACGTCCACACATGGATCAGCATCGGTCGGCATCTATAGTGAAAATGTGCGACGAGGAGGACGTTCTACTTGCCTCAGCAGCTTTAATAATAATTTTAAGTGCCAAACGCCGTAAGTTCCGAAAGCGTAGATTTTGGGTACGTCCTAGTCTCCAGAGTCGAAAGATGTATCGAGGAAGTGATCTGATGAAAGACTTGATATTGGACGATGTGGAGCAGTTAAATCTCGAGTACAGATGTGGAGGGGGTTTCAGAAATTTTTTTCGAATATCCAGTGCTGATTTTGAAACTCTTCTAACTATGATTGGGCCGAAAATCAGCAAGGAAAGCCATTCCTGCGAATGAGCGTCTTGCTGTAACGTTACGGTTTCTTGCAACAGGGGATTCCTATCATCCTCTCATGTATACTTTTAAGATTTCGAATCAAGTGATTTCAACTATTATTCCAGTAGTGTGTGATAGACTTATAGAAGCTCTACAAGATTTTATTAAGGTAAGTGAATAAAACAACAAACATTTGTATAATGGGTTTATTTATTAGAAAATTCACACAGTGTAACAAAATTACAATGACAATTATTGCAAGTGAACATATTAAAGATTGAGGAGAATACTATCAATTGAATCACTGTCCGTAGTTTCTGATCGAGAGATTCTGTAGAGTGAGGAGCATCAGAATCTGAATATAGGGAGTGAACAGTGAGAGATACTGAGGTGCACGAGAGAGAAGTAACTGTAGGATTTGGAAACACTGCTCCATATTGTGCTTGAGGAAAACCAAACACTGACATATGCGAATTCATGGAGGTTGGGTATTGGGGTCCTGGTGGATTGTTGTACTTCCCCATCTCTGCTTCGAATAGCGTAGCGTTTATTATATGTTGAACCAGGATCCTAGCATGCGGTGACGAGAGTTTACGTAATTTCATTACGATATTTTCGGCAAACACAGTGTACTCGTCTCTTTCTTGTCTCCTTGCCCTAATTTCCCTCATAATTGAAAGTGCCTCATCTTGCGCCGAAGATTTGCTGCATATTGCTCGTCCTTTTCTTTTCTGTGATGCAATACAGCCTTTCTCCGGTGATATAAATGCCCTTTTCTTTCCTCTATCTTCGGGTTGCGGCGATGGCTCGGGTGTCTGGTCTTCATGTTCAGGAAGAACACCTACATCAGGTCTTTCTTCTGGCTCTGAGCTCTTCTGAACCTAACAACGAACATTTTGTTTATAATCAAATTATTTAATTGCTTCAAAACTCCAAATTTTTATTTTAAATTGAAATTATATATATTTAACAGCTAACATTTCTTTATCATCTTTTTTTCAGATGCCCCAAAATGAATGTGAATGGAAAATGATAGCAAAGGATTTTAATGGCAAGTGAAACTTTCCGAATTGTGTAGGAGCAATGGATGGGAAACACATAAATTTGCAAGCTCCATCAACAGTGGAACTGAATATTTTAACTATAAGGGTTTCTTCAGTATTGTCTTATTTGCAGTAATCGACGCAAGTTATAACTTCATATACGTAAGTGTAGGATGCCAGGGAAGAATATCGGATGGTGGCGTGTTCAATGAGACGAAATTCAATAAATGTTTTGAAGTTAACACAATGAATCTTCCACCAGCCTGCGCCCTTTCAGGGAGAACTGCTGCTACTCCGTTTGTTTTTCTTGCGGATGATGCATTCCGCTTATCCCATAACATTATGAAGTAATTTCTTGGAGTGCAAGGCAAAGGATCCAAGAACAGGATTTTTAACTATCGATAAAGTAGAGGACGTAGAGTTGCAGAAAACGCTTTCGGGTTAATATCTTCCGCCTTTCGAGTACTTGGAAAGCCAATGTTATTGGAACCGGACACAGCAACAAAAGTAACACTAACAATACTTTATTTGCACAATTTCCTCAGAAAGAGTACGCCAAAGGCCATTTACAATCCAACTGGAACATTTGATACTGAATGTTCGACTACAGGTGAAACTCTTCCAGGAGTATGGAGACAAGAAAATTCAAGTTCGCAAGGATTCATTAATATTCCCAGGATGCCTCGAAGAAGTACAGTGGATGCACAGACAGTGAGAAATGAATTTAAAGAGTATTTTATTTCTCCTGAAGGGAAGTTGGACTTTCAGTAAAACATGAGAAAACAGCCTATACTGTGTTAGAAAACTAGTGAAATTTGAATATAATTACACATACCTCTGTGTCTGTAACTCCTCTTGGTTTATTTCTGTCTTTCAGGAACAGCATACTATCGTAACAGAACCATTTTTTTTTTTTGCTTTTATAGCAGGTATCACCCGGAACCCGACTTATTGGTGTCCTCCTTTTTCACTTCCCTAGCAAAATGGCTTAGCAAATTTTTTATTTTCTCTCAATTTCTTCTTTGGCAACACCGAAAGAGACTGAGTTCCATAAGGGCATAGTGTCGTTTATTACGGTCTTTATATTCACAGATTCTACAATCCCATAAAACAGGGCGACTGCGATATAGATCAAGTAACTTGGTAACTTCTTCGTTGGACCACTCCATAGCGCAAACACTGCTCACAGCTTACTGATTCATACTGACGCCACGCGGCACGGTCGGCACGTCCACACATGCAATTCGGCTCGGCTTCCTTTCATGGAGACATCAGTCGGTTTGAATTCGGCAAGCCGCTCGGCACAAATCGGCCAGTCGGCACAGGCCGAACGATACGTCCATACCTATTTCCTTTTGCCGAGCGGCACTGCCGATCGGCATAGTGTGGACGCGCCTTAGAGGAGTATAATAGAAAGTTAAGTAAGACGATAGAGATAATGAAAATAGGTGAGGAGTATGGTGGAGGAGGCTAGCTAGGATAGCGAAGTATAATACTCGTATGTAGAAAATTAGTGAGATCTGAAAAGGGATTGTGCACAAGAAACAGACATAATAACGAACATATTGGACAGTGGTGTAGTAACAAGTATTCTTAGAAACAGTGTGTGTTCGATATAAGTGAACTGAAAATCAAGAACGGAGTTGTAAAACTGTCAATTTTTAATTATCTAAATTAAGTTGTTAGGTTTTAAAGGTGAGAATACTGATCAATTTAAATGGGATCGAAAGTTAAATTATAAGAGCGTCTACAAAAAGTATATCTGTAATGAATGTAATTGAGGCACCGGATAAAAAATTGAGGTCCACATTACATGGATGTAAATGTTGACATCAAATATATATCAATTATCAAACTTGTCCAACCAGGATTCGAACCCTGGCCCGCTCGTTTCACGGTCAGACGTACCAACCGTTACTGCAAAGCGGTGGACTCCCCAACCATAAGGCGAATGTCAGCTAATCTATGGAGAATCCTCGGCCTCGTCTCACCAAAGACCTCGCTATCACCAATTTCATCGTCGCTAAATAACCTAGTATCGATACAGCATTGTTAAATAACTAAGTACAAAATAAAATAAAACATCGAAACTGTGTTCAAAACACGCGTTCCAGCTCTGTTTCACAGAGGGGTAATAAGAATATATAGTTAAGAGCCTGCGGTCATTATATTTCTGGAAAGCGTCTAACGATATCAACAGTTTCAAATGTATTAACTGTCATTACCGAATTGCCAGAGTAAAATTTCGAAACATTTTTTTACTAAATTAAATTTTAAATTCCATTGTTAAAATATATTTTTAGATTATTATAGGGAAGGCTCTGCCTGAAAGCCTTTTAACTACGAGTCGCGACTGCATTATCTTATTTACGGGGTGTTCTGTCTTCAAAGGTATAGGGAACAGAGCATTCTACAAGGCGTACTTGAAATATCACAATTAACGCCCAAACTACAGCACTTAACACACAATCGACGCCTTCCTACTATCAATCGAAAACAACTTTCGAGAAAAAATAGGACTGATTATTCCTTATGAATACATTTCCAACCCTCCTCTTCTGTTTATTTTTGTCAGACTATTAATGTTTACTTATAAATCTGCATTGAGAATGTAGGCGATAGTCTGCAATGTAGACTTGGGCATAAACAGAAGTGTGACGTAAACTGTAACTTAATCTGAATGAGAAACATAATATACAAAAGGAACTCCTAAGGAATAACAAATTCTGGGTTCTCGAATGGTATTGTGAATTTATGGAATGTATAATGAGGAGAATTTGATTGTGTGTAGTTATTAGAGAATACGTATTATTGTTTACATCGTGTCACGGAGTGTGGACAATTATTAATTTTGTTGACGAAAGCAGATATTTCTGTGCTGTTTGGTTCCTCGTACAGTTTCTTCAAGAACGAAGAAAACATCATTAAACACTGTCATAGCTTTATCCTGTGCTTTTATTTAATAAAATTCTCTATCTGCCGTCACTGCATCATTTTTATTCTGTGATTGTCAGAATTAGGTTCCTTGATGTGAACTTAAACATAAATTTGGAGCTGCAAGGCTTCAAACTTTAAGTATTGCCCTCCTGTAGATGAGGCTTCAAACTTTAAGTCTGTGGACATACTGTTAATGGTCATATTCATTGGCTTGCTTCGTAGTTTTTGTACTTTCATATCAACATAATATTATGAATGAGGTCTTAATTTAAGGAGCCAGTTGTAGAGGAACGACGAAAGAATATAAGTTAATGTCGAAAATTATAATGCAGCAAATTAGAGTATGTTAATACCAGTTTGTTTTAAAGAATAAGACGCAATCTAACGTCAACACAACCACTCCTGCAGAGAGATTGACCTGGGCAGCCGAATGTGCGTGAGACGGTTTGTCTCATGTTGCATGGCCTTCATGCCGGTCGCGCGCCGCCCGGTAGATCTACATTATGTAAGCAAACGCTCTGTATTAGTCTTATTATTATTATTATTATTATTATTATTATTATTATTATTATATTACCATCCGGCCATCGTCTATTATCTTGTGACTATCTCATGATGTGTCCGTGATAGCCCTGCATCACTGCGTCATGCCGATCCCATGACTATGGAGACTCGCATTTGTGAAATTATAGTGTAAATAGTTACAAGTTAAAGAATGTTTATTTCATTTTATTTGAATTAGAAATATTAATTTATATCCTCCTGTATTCAAGAAATTTTTATCGAAAAATCAATGAAAACATTCAATGAATATTTATTGAAAAATAATAAAAACATTTAACATAGGCCTACCGGTATTGTTATTTTTGAGGAAATAATGCAACTTATTAGTCTACTCGTGAAATATAGCAGTAAACATATAAACGTATTGCCTTAAAAAGTAGAATATTATTTCGTAGTCTGTGTTTAGTGTATATGTATTTATTACCAAGAGAGAGAAATTCTCTCCGGCACTGGGAACCGAACCTAGGATCTTCAGTTCTACGTACTGACTGTTCTACCACTGAACTACGCCGGGCTCCATCCACAGCACCGGATCGAACTTATCTTCTTGGTTTTCCCTTTTTGCCTACTGTGTTTCGACATTTTACTAGTAGTAATTATATCAATATAACATAGTCACTCATTTATTGAATAACTTGGGCGGCCAGGAACCAACAGTTATTTACTGTATTCAATTGGATGTATATGATATTGATTTTTAAGTCTACAGAATTCTCTGTTATGGTTATTACTTATTATTGTGGTCAGAAGTGATAAAGGCATTTTGTAGTACATTAAAACAAACACACAATATTTGCAATATATAATAATTTCAACGTTAGCAAACGTTCCGGCGACACAGAAGGCGCTCGTAGCGGCAACCCAGTTAAATTCCATGAGGACCGTTTTCGAGGCGATTTTTGGATTTGAATATGCCATGTTGGTAAGTCGCGTTAACTAACATAGATATCAGGTGAATGTACAGGATACAAAATAATGCTGATCAACTTGAAGAAAGAAATTAAAAACTGTTCACAGGATAATTGGAAACATTTAAATTAACTTATTTTCAAATGAATACAAACTGTTCTGCTAAGCAAAAGGCACTTAATATCCTTCAATTGTGTAATGATAAAGTCTACTTAATTGTGCAATTCCACAGATTTATATAGAGAGGATCAGAAGCGAAGGGGTATAAGTGCACTTTAGTTACTTTTGAGAAAATGTGATTGGAAATGTTTAAGCGTTCGTAAATTCCGAGAAGTTTTATTTTTAGTTTTTAATGTGTGATGTGGTTAAACGATACATTCCATTACCACTAAAATTTGTTTGTGCTTTAGCTTACCCTGGATGCACTTAACTCATTTTTTAAAATGTCACTTATGCTCCTTCGCATCTTACCCACTTAGTTTCAAAGTTAGGCCTTTGAGGATCCTTTGCTGCAGTCTGTATAAAGAAAATCACAGGTAATGTAACTGCCTTAATATTGTATATCAATATTAGCTTCCATTAATGCCATTTTTGTAATAATGAGCAAGCAAAGTCTATTTCACATGATATGTACCTATTTATTTGTATTACTGTACGAATACTGTACTGTAAAGAAGTGCTGACAGAAATACATGTTTTCTGCAAATGTAGTCACGGGAAAATGACGTGGCTTGTCGTGTTTTTTTGAACATTTTTTTACATTTGATATAAATTATGCATTGTTGCGCGTATTTTACATGTTGTGCACAAATTAATTTCTTACATTTCACCACTCATTAGGAAGAAAAGACTTTACATTCATATAAGCTATTTCTTTAACGGTTTCAATGTCACACGCAAGCCCGCAGCATCCAACTCTTTTATCATGTTCCTGAAGGCTGCTTTGTGCTTTTATCTTATCCTTTTTAAAATAGTCGAGGAACGAGGAGTCACATAAGGCACTAATTGAATTGAAGTGAATTTTATGGAAGGAATTACGACCCAATACTGCGACCTTTCAAGATCTATTGCGCCAACTCTCAAGTTAGGCGAATTCCCAAACCGACACCGGCTGACTACATTAAGGTTCGCTGCGTACCCAGGTTTTTAGCAGGCAACACTACTCGTCACTAGGCCAATCTCCTTGCGTCGTCAGCCAGAATTCGGAGAAAGCTGTGAAATGTTGACTGAATGATGTAGATACCTAATATGTGGGAACCGGAGAACCCCAAGGAAAACCTCAACCGTGACCTTTAAGATTCTCACCGGGACTCGAACCCAGACCGCCTGCGTGACAGGTTGAAGGTCTGACTAGTCAGTCCGCGTAGGGGCAGACAGGCACTCGTAGTTTCAGTATAATTGTATTAAAAAATTGGACGACCTTATTCCCATTCCACTTGAGTTCTGATATCACAAATCACAGTAGGCCTACCCGGGAAACATGACGTAAATAATCAGATTGGACCTGAAAAAGAACCACGTAGAGCTACAGCCAGCCACTGCCTTCAAAAGACGGTTCATACTATTTTCTGTGCATTTCGAACTGACGGATAAAGTTTATGTATAAACATACAAACGTACAAATCACGGACAAGTCACTTAACTGAAAATTGTGAACTAAGGCACTGGTAATTCCGGCTGTCCCAGCTGACTTTAGTTGAGAATGGCCCAGGATTGGGGATAAGCACATGTGGAAAATGCAGTCCATTGCTTGACCTTGAGCCGCCAATTCGAAATGCACAGATAATGGGCTGATCTGCTCGAAACCTGGGTATACAGCGAACCTTAGTGTAGTCAGGTGGTGTGGGTTTGGGGATGCGCCTAGCTTGAGGACTAGTGCAATAGATCGTAACAGGTCGCAGTGCTGGGCCATAGTGCCCCCCTTCCGTAAATTTTATTTCATACAGTACCACCAGAGGTCGATGAAACTTGTCATGGTGCTCTATTGTACCTCGCCAGGTAAATGTCCATAATAAGATAATAATCGGAAAGGAAAGATAGTGAGACAGGAATTCTCTCACAATAGACATATTGTTGAGTATCTAACTAGAAATACATTTTAATATTCATACACATTAAAAAAATCATTTTCGTATATGGGTAATATTGGAAGTGATTACACAATATGAATACCGGTAGCTTTATTTTATATTAATATCCACACAATTACGTACATGTATATGGATTTTAACATTAAAGATTCAAAATGCATGATTTATAAATGAAATCTTAGTCATAACATCATTATGTTGTGATTTCCGTGAAAAAGTGCAATTTTATTATTTCAATACCTGTTACTGGAGATTGCGAGGTCTCGTAAATGAATATATGAATGTTTATTATTTAATTCGTACAATTTCCTCGTGTTCAGTTTCATTGCTTCTTGAACGTCGAACTGCACTCGAGGAAACTGAACAGACTCTACACGTTTAACCTATCACTCGAAGTTTACTACCTAGAATTTGTGTGCATCAAAATATCATGTATGTAAACATTTTCTTCACTCATATTAGTTCACTGGCATGCGGAAAAATCTGAAAGTGAATACTGAATGAATGAGTGAATTAATTAATTAATTAATTAACGAACAAGCAAGACCAAGCTACCGAGCAAGCAAATAAATACACATATACACACATGTACACATAATACACACGTAAACACATACATACATACATGCATACATACAATCCACACCTGTGGAGTAACGGTCAGCGAGTCTGGCCGCGAAACCAGGTGGCCCGGGTTCGAATCCCGGTCGGGGTAAGTTACCTGGTTGAGGTTTTTTCGGGGGTTTTCCCTCAACCCAATACGAGCAAATGCTGGGTAACTTTCGGTGCTGAACCCCGGACTCATTTCACCGGCATTATCATGCTAAATAACCTAGATATTGATACAGCGTCGTAAAATAACCCAATAAAAATACATACATACATACATGAAGTAGATTTTAAGACTGTGTAATTATTTTATTTCATCAATAAGGCAAGTGAAGTTTCGTAATTCATTGTTCCTAAGATTATGTGTAAATCTAAAGAAATGAGAACAAAATCTCAAAGTATAAAAACTTTGCCTTGTAGGGGGGGGGGAGGTGTTTTGAATCTAATATTGGTTTATATCTCCAACAAATATAAACTCGAAACTGATAAAATTATTAAATCCTTGGAATATAAATCACAATGATATTTGGTGAGAAATAGATGAGGATTTTATTATCCGTCGAAAGTCAGTTCTTTTATTAGGGAATGTGATAATAGTTCTCACTGGTCTCATGGTTACTGCACTTGCTGTTGGATTCGGAGGTTCGCAGTCTCAAACCCGATCGAGGACAATTGGTCTTAAAGAGCGATAAGATCCTTTTTACATTGTTTACTCCGAAAGGTAGAACACGTCGAAAGATGCATATTGCACGCAAGAACCCTGGTCATTATAGTATCAGAAAAAAATTATCGGCCATTTCTCGACCACTGTGAAATTTCCAGAAAGTACAATGAGCTCAAATCTATCAAATATGTTATTTTCTGTACAGAAAAACGTTCATTAAATCATAAACTTTCTCCACTAATTAAAGGGTATGAAATAATTTGAAATTAAAAGTGAAAATCCCCCATTATAATATTCAACTAAACGATTATTCTATTTGAAACCGTATATATGAAATAATTATTTATTACAGTAGGTCTTAAGGTGGGGAGTAATTGTTTTCCAGTATACACCATTTTACTTTGTGGTGAAATTGATATCTTTGATCTCTCTTGCTTTTGAGCCATTAGTCAGTGGAGTGACTCGAGGAGAGGAGGATTCTTGCAATTAGCTGCATCCGCTGTCGTCTCTCTAACATCGTAATTTATCTTTCTCTGTACAAAGCCAGTTGAATATAGTAGATAGGACTAAATGCTGCCTAGTTATTATCTGCTTTGAATTACGAATCTGCTGCACCGTCGAAGTTTCTCGTTGCTAGTCTCAGCACTTCCCGCAGAATTAGAATCCGCAAAACTAAATTTTAAGCCAGTTGAAGTTGTAAACCAATCAAATAAAATACATACCACTGTGTAATTCTTGGACAAAGATTACAGAATTAGAGGAAAGTCAGCTACTTCGACTGTCAGTACTTTCTCATTTTACGAAGTGCAGTGTAGCTATACAAAATTTTGTAGTGCTTTAAAAAAAAAAAAACAGACTTCGAAGTTTTTACGAAAATACACGTTTTCAACATATCTGATACCGGAGCATTCGGCAAGCCACTTGTGTACAGGAATTTCTCCTATGCTATTTGTTGGATATTGTTTACATTTCAAAGTGAGTTATGTTGAAATGTTGCACATAAAATTAAAAAAAAATTGAGTAAAAATGTAATGGGTCTTTATTGTAAACCAAAAATAGAGAATTCAACCGATAAACATATGTTATAGATTACATTAAATACAGGGGGGTGTCTAAATTCAATACTCAAACCTCTAGGGATGATATAAGAGACCAGAACGAACATTTTTTGTTAAATGACCATGGGTAGGAGACTTAATTATCAGACTTCGGTCCTGGGCACAGAAACGCATGTAATTCAGAACGCACGGACGATAGTGTTGTGTTGGTCGAGTGGAGTGGGAGATGGAGCGCGCCGTTACTTCATGTCTCAACATGTAAACAGTCCGCCACAGTACGCCACAAAATATATTTCACTCTGTACAGATGCAGTATATACAGTATATTCCTAGTGTAGACAATAAAATATGTCTACCATTAAAGTATTAACGTGAGATGTAACCTTCAATCAGGTGTCCCTACGCCGAAGCCTATTACACGTACCGCAGCCAAGCAGCAATACACACAACGGTAATGCACATTACGAACAAACCTGTGCTGTTGCAGTCACCCTTCCACACGGGTCATGACGCCATTTATACTCCGTGTACTCTAAACCTCATACTGGTTGCTCTGTGTCCCTAGGCCGAAGCCTGCTAATTATTGAATGACAAAACCAGAAATTATACTGCACTGTAAGGAATAAAAAATACAGTTGTAACGTTACTTAAAACCATTTTAATTTGTAATAATTTACAAAAACTGTTCAAAAATGCGGTCTCCTGCGTCAATATAAACTCTGCAACGAGCAGTGGTCGTCAGCACTCGCTGAAATGGGTTACGGGTAAGCAGTGCATGGCGTCATGCACTTTCGTGCAGGAGGAAGCATACCCGTTAGCAGCCACGAATGCACGTTTGTGCTGTAAGAGACCTGCGGGTAAGAGACGCTAGCCCGAGAGTGCAGTGTTCTGATGACCGCTGTTCTAGAGCGTCAGCAGCTGCAAGCGCCCAAGCGACGAGCTCTTCCTTCGATTCAATTGGAGTCTCGTACACTAGACTCTTCAAGTGCCCCACACACAGAAGTCAAGTGGAATGGCCACGGTGAACTCATTGGATGGCCTGCTCGTTTTCCCGACCTCACCCCTCTTCACTAGACTCATTCACCATTACACATATTAAACTTTCTTTCTCCTATCATTATCCACTCTTCTTTGAAGCGTGCTTCTCCTTGTCTGCTAGTTTAGTAACATTTTGCTTGGTGTTCTGTTTTTTCTTCGTGGTTCGATGCCTTCTTTCTGCGTTTGTCGCCTTCTTCTTTCGACTCCTGATTCATCGTTTTTCGTTCCATGCTTCTCGTCACGTTCGGATTCTAACAGCTTTTTCGTCCCTTTACTCGGTATTAAACCAAACCATTGCTTTTCCAACATTTCTTGACTTTCCATATTGTGTTTTGCGAAATTTTTGTTCTCTTTAGTTTGTACCTTGCACATTCCCTGGTCCATTACATATTCTACATTCCGATGTTGTCTTTTGAAGTCGGTTGCTCTGTTCGCTTGATTTCATTATCCTCTTCTGCTTTTGATTCCCTCTGCGCGTGTTTGTCAATCTGCGTCTGATGTTTCTCTGCCACGTTATTTAATCCAAATTCCGGTTGATTTACTTCTCACAAAATTCCAGGTCATAGTACTTCCCGTTGACTTTCAGTTTGTCTTCATACATCTTAGCAGAATTCCCCTTATTTTTTAAAATGTTATGGTTTATTTAACGACGCTCGCAACTGCAGAGGTTATATCAGCGTCGCCGGATGTGCCGGAATTTTGTCCCGCAGGAGTTCTTTTACATGCCAGTAAATCTACTGACATGAGCCTGTCGCATTTAAGCACATTTAAATGCCATCGACCTGGCCCGGGATCAAACCCGCAACCTTGGGCATAGAAGGCCAGTGCTATACCAACTTGCCAACCAGGTCGACAATGCCCCTTATTTCTAGCTGCTTTCAGGAATGGTATCAGTAATTTGCGCCTGCTTCTTGTTTAATAGTTTACGTCTTTTTCAACCCTTATTTTCGTTTTCCTTAATTTTCTTAAATTCCTTAAGATTACTTCTCTTGTTCTCATAATTACGATCGTTACTAAACTAGGTTGAATCTTCTTTTCCCAATTCTGTAAGTCCGTTCAGTATGGCCAGGACGTATGGCCTACTCTCACATCGATATCAAAAAATCTTATCGCACACGTTACATACACTTTCATATGTATCCATTTCGTATTCATAGCCCTCTTCTTCCAGCCCGAAGAATATTAAATTCTTTTTTCTTTGCTTATCTTCATAATATTTAATTTTCTCTTTCATTTAATCATTATCCCGTATCAGATATTCAACCTTCGCACTGATATCTTCCATTTTACACTTCCAGCTTTCTGATGTTATGTCCACTTGTTTTTTATACTATTCTGCATTAGTAAACTTCCATTCCTAACTTCAAATTGCAGAGCCATGTAGAATGGCATTCTGAGTCTCTCATTATTAAAGAATTGGCTGTTCCCTTTGCTATGCAAGAGTGAATGTGAACAAAAGTAAATAATTGTACAACCTTAGCCTTTCTCCGCATTTATAGAACTGGTGGTTATTTTACAAGGAAATTATATAGTTATAATGTCATTATAAACCGCTAATACATTTTCATATTCCTACCATTTTTTAGTACTGATTTTCATAGGTAACAAAATAACATTAGATTACAGTGCACGAATATCTGTCTTGTGTGAATTTGTGTGAAATTAATTATATATAGTACTTCACTCATGCAATGAATCAGATACATCGGTTGTTTGCGAATATAAGACAAGTCTTTGATGTAAAACTTATGAAAGGAAAGCATACCTTACTTGTTCGATGCATAGCAAATTATTTCTTTGATATAATACAGTATGTATTTTGAAATGATAGTTCAAGAAAATAAATGGATAGATGGGTGAATAATTGATCAATTTGCAGCACGACAAAAGAACTGAGTTGTTGCGAAGTAGTCCTACGTGAGACACTAGTAAAACTGTATCTCTGTCTCTAAGAGATATTTTTGTAACAAAAAATGTTTTTGAAACGGGAGTGGGTAGAAAATGACTATCAGTGTTAAGTTTGTTTTACTTAGTAACATGAAATGTTACGCATAAAATCGGCTTGTAATTATCTAAAACGGTTCTAAAAGTATAAACTAATTGAGCATGGTGCACCATTAGCCGTCTGGACTCTAGAGCAGCGTTTTCCAATCTGTTTCCAACATGTGGCTCACTAAAGTTGTAATGTAAAATCTCGCTGCACACCAATATAATCTAAACCAGTGGTTCCTAACCTAGGGGTGGGGATTTTTTTTTTTACAAAAAAACAAGTGAAATACGATATTTTTTTAAGGTTGGTACGTTATTTACTGATCTGGAAATTCTGGCTGAGCGTCACTAATTCTCTTTTCTGCCTCGACTGCCTCATCACACATTCATTGTGTTTACTGTTTAGACATGTGCCGCGTTCGCTGAAAGTTGACTCTTGTGAACTCACTTTTTTCTACTAATCTTTTGACTTTTATTTTTCCAATTTTTCCTACGACAACATTCACTATTTTAATTTTCTCGCGGCACACCAGCGGATCATTTTGGGCACATCGGTTGAAAATGGCTGCTTTAGAGCGTCGGCATTCTCGCCAGATATCCAGGTTCAAATGCTGATCAGTTCAAGTAGAAATTTTGGTGGATAAACGCAGCGTTAGATAGGTTTTCTCGGGGGTATTTCCATTCCTTTCGCCACTCCACTATTTCACTACCAAGGATAAAAATTGATGTAGATTAGCAGAGTAGTACTGCCACTGCGATGATCGAAGATGGGGAACTAGTATGAATTTATTTACTGTCGAAAATGGTCTCGAAATAGATTTATTTTATTTTAGTGGGTTATTTTACGACGTTTTATCAACATCTTAGGTTACTTAGCGTCTGAATGAGATGAAGGTGATAATGTTAGTGAAATGAGTCCGGAGTCCAGCACCGAAAGTTACCCAGCATTTGCTCACATTGGGTTGAGGAAAAACCCCGGAAAAACCTCCACCAGATAACTTGCCCCGACCGGGAATCGAACACGGGCCACCTAGTTTCGCGGCCAGACGCGCTGACAGCCTACTCCACAGGTGTGGAATCGTAATAGGTATAGGCCTATATGTGTATGTATTTATTTACACTGCAAATGGGTAAATATCCGGTGGCAGTGGTAACTAATTACACTCAATGATGACAATTAATAACACGATTAATAATAAATGTAATTAATAATACTATTAATAATAAATAATATTAATAATAAAATAATAACAATAAAAATAAATCAAATTTCTATCTTAACGCTAAGTTCGAACTAAAACCCACGAGTATGGTATATTCATACATGCACAAGTACCTTTCAGCACTACACTCATTTCGCTGTCAACTCACTCACTACGACACATTTCACTGACACTATCGTGATTTCACTAACATTTCAAAAACTTGTCACTGTTCAAATACTTTGCACTACCACTATAAACTATAAAACTTCACTCAAACTACACACTTCACTGATAAAACACACTTCTTCGCTGATACAACACTTCAAATAACATAACATCAATTAGGCCTACGCCCTTTAAATAGCCTAGTGTGCATAAAATACTACCTTCTATTAGTAAAGTTCTTAAGCCTATTTTTAAATACATTTTTGGTTATTGGTAAAGCCTTTAGTAAATTTGCAGGTAAATCATTCCATTCCCTAATAGTACGATTGAGAAAGGAAAACTTTCCATTGTCCGTCCTCTGTCTTCTTTCCCTCAATTTATGTGAGTGCTCATTCCTTGAAGGGTAATTTGGCGGCTGCAACCTACTTTTTATTTCTCTCCAGGGAGGCTCATCTCTGTATGTTTTGAATATTGCGCATAATCGAATTCGCGTTCCCCTCCGTGAGTGTGTCCCTTTTTAATGTTGAATTATTATGACAACGCTTGAGAGCCCGTTTTTTAATCTTTTCCAATATCTGAATATGCTCTAATATGTAAGGATCCCAACATGCAAAGTCAATAATCACTGTATCTACTTGGCTATTTGAATCTATTCCGTCTGCTAAATCAAAGCTAAGTGAAAGCCTAAATAAAAATTGATAAAAAATGAAATTATATGTAACGAGGTCGCTATTTGCAAATCAAGCTTTCAGGTATAACTCCCTGTAAAGTTTATTTGAATAATTTCGAGGGAGAAATTGTTCCGGGGGCGGCTATCGAACCCGGGACCTTTGGTTAAACGTACCAACGCTCTCCCAACTGAGCTACCCGGGAACTCTACCAGACACCGATCCAATTTTTCCCTCTATATTCACAGACCTCAAAGTGGGCTGACAACCGTCAAGCAACCAACATTGAGTGCACACTAACTCTGTGTGACTTAAATTGTGGTTTTCTGTTAACGAATAGTGACGTGTATTATGCAAATCAAGCTTTCAGGTATAACTCCCTGTAAAGTTGATTTGAATAATTTCGAGGGAGAAATTGTTCCGGGGGCGGGTATCGAATCCGGGACCTTTGGTTAAACGTGTCTGGTAGAGTTCCCGGGTAGCTCAGTTGGGAGAGCGTTGGTACGTTTAACCAAAGGTCCCGGGTTCGATACCCGCCCCCGGAACAATTTCTCCCTCGAAATTATTCGATGTCGCTATTTCTTTTATATGACTTGACAGTACTCATACCTACATATAACAATGTTTTTCCGAGTCATATTGAATGACAATTTTCTCCATGTCTCATATTCTTGCTAATTGCTATATATAATTTTTTTTTACTCTTAAAAATATCTCTATGCTTACAGAATCTCCTCGCAGCATTTGAGAGACTTGCGCTCCTTAGAGCACTTGTTTCCCGAGTCATATTTTTAAAGGTATCCGCGCTTTAAATCACTAGTGGTCCCTGATGTTTTAAATTTTTTTCGGTTTTTAGATTTTGCGTTTTTGTCCATGTTCAAAACCCATCTACTTTCATAAATTTTGAGCTTACTTCATGACATTTCTTTCGCGATGAAAGGTGCCATGGATATCCCACTAAGAATTCAAAAATAATAATTTGTATAGTCATGGCATTTTTTTTTCGCATGTGAGCTGCAGTGATGTAAATATTTTTAAGACAAAATTATTGAGCACACCTATCATTTTCATGCCAACTGTTATTATTAATGGCAGTATGTTCAATATAATAGTATAATTTCAGTTTTAAAAATATTTTTATGGGATGAAAGAAAAAAAATTTAAACGCGTTAAACATGTAGAAAATATTTACCAGTTGAGCTGAAAATTAGTGTGTATACTATTTATACGCCAACTAGTGTGTGCAAAATAAGAAAACTGTATGTCCAATATTTTAAAATTTTCAAATTTCATTTCGGTATACTCTTAATAATCCATTTCAGAAATCTACTCTGATGTCTGTTCCTGCTCAAAATGTTATGTCCTATTAACTGTGCTTGTGTGCAAGAACACATCGTTCTCTTGGTATATGCTCGAGACATATTTGCACTTTTCATGCTCTTGCCACTTTTGCGATTGGTTTAGCGCATTTTTGCTGTAATGTTCACACAATTGGAGGCAAATAAATTTTTGTAATTGTTTCACATTGCAACAGTAGATATAAACAATTTATTATTCAAAAAAGAGTCCATGTCGGTGCTTGCTTTGTGATCGTGTTGTTAATTTAAATTCCTTTTAAGAAGGCACAAATAAATCTTTCCATTATAGATTAACGGATTCCACTTTCTTGAATTAGACTCTTGCTTTGGTTTTAATACAATAGCAATGGAGAACAGAATGCAGTAAAAATTGCAATTAAGAAGCAAACATACACGTAATTTAAACCAGTGCATATAGAACTGCCAATAGTCGCGATTACAATTCAATCAGAACTTAATTACACTAAATAATATATTTCACTCTGAGCATTGAGTGCTGTAAAAACGACGTTTCATACAGGATTTGAGTCTTAGACTGGGAATATAACTCCTACTACTACTACTACTGAGAAAACCTTGAAAGGTTACGTGGAAGACAATATTGTTTTTGTTCGTATCGCTTGTTTCAAGCCCGGCAGTACACGCAACATAGCGAGTTCGTCATGCAACTGAACCGGAAGGGGGACGGCAATCAGCACGCAGCAATAAACAACACAATGCTACAATTCATTAATGATCAATATGTAACAGACTTGCAGGTACTTGTAAGTCTATATTTATCGATGTTTTACTGTCTTGTAGTTGCAGTGTTAAATATGCTCTCTTCTGCCGTGAAAGAATTCAAGCCAAGACTTACGTGGTACTAACCACACAACCAGTGGTCGTTAATTGTAAATTATAGGATAGAGCATTCTTTCCGCATTATATGGATTCTCAGGAAAGGAATTTGTGTTTGCTACTCGAATTATCCTGAAATGTGTACAACAAAGTGACGTGAGACAAACCGCTGTGGTTATCTAGCGTCTGAATGAGATGAAGGTGATGGGGGCCAGCGAAATGAGTCCAGGGTCCAGCGCCGTAAGTTACGCAGCGTTTGCTCTTAATAGGTTGAGGGAAAACCCGGAAAAACCTCAATCAGGTCATTTCTCCCTAGCAGAAGTTGAACAAGGGCCTCGCTAACTGTTACTCCACTGCGGTGGACATTTCGATTTTCACAAGGATTACTTCACCATCGACCCATAATAATATTTTTGTGTCGTCGACGATAATGATGTTAACAGAAAAGTTTACCTGAGCTAGTGGTCATCCAGAACTATCTATTGTCCACCATTCTTCCACCTACTACTCCAAATATTTCATGTGTAGAGATTCTCCTAACCCAATTTGCTCATTAGTTCATTACTATGTTACATTTAACTTGTGTATTTCCCTTAGTAGCTACTTCACAGTTTCTCTAAACTGTATGAAGTGATATGTTCAAGTTTCAACTTATTCAATATGATAACGTGCATTCGTAAGTTACTTACCTTGAACATATGCGGATGTCACTTGAAAAGATTTTATATTGAAAGAAATTCTTTCAATAACACATGACGTTATTGGTGTATGATTTAGTACAAGATATTCCTATTATCTGATATTTTTTCATGTTTCATTAGGATATTGCATATGTCGCTCATCACTGAAAACCCACTAATTGTCTTTGTACTTTTCTAGAAATCCCCTGAAATGTAGATTATTTAATTTATTAATTGGGATGTTGGCACTTAACATCATGGTAGACTACACAAATCCATGCTAAACGTCGAGTTAATATCCTAATAATTTTCAGATTTTGATGGTACTGTTTTTTTTTTTTTTTTTTTTTTTGATTATATTCAACACAATTTCGTACCTTTTGATATAATTGCAGTGCACTGTTTTTTTTTGTCACTTTTAGGTTTATTTTTCACAATGTATATGTAATGTTGTCTATATTGACGGTGAAAATAGGCTATTAGTTCAAATATCCTCAATTATGCCATGCAATATTACAAGCTTGAGTGTCTTATCCAAGACATTTTACCTCTGCAATGAACCTTCAATCAGCCACAAATATGTAGTTATTTAAATAATGCGACTAGTAAGAGCAGTGATCGATAAGACTACTCACTATGACTGCGTCACGGCTTTGACTTGTTATAGCGAAAGGCAGAGCGTGCATAACTATTTTGTATGCGAACATACCTATACCTGCGTTGTGATGTCTCGTATACTTCGAATCAAGCTACTTCATTCCAGCTTATAGGTAACTGAATTACGAAGCCTAGAGATAAATCTCCGTCCATGCTGGGAATCGAACCACGGACTGTTTTGTTGGAAGATGCATGCATTATCAGTTGAGGCCCTTAAGCCATAGCGGTGGACGACTTTACTTAGTATGCAAATAGAAAATATAGCCTAATAATAGAAGAGTTAGGAGCAGAAGAATATATCAGATGATAGACAACATTAAGATATATGGATCTTATGCGGAGACAAAGAGGAAGGCAGAAAATAGGAGAGATTGGAGAAAGCTGTGCTTGCAATGAATGACCTAGAGAATGCTGTACTTGCATTGAATGACCTGTCCTTGGGCAGAAAACTACGGATGAATGAATGAAGTAAGCTACTAATGTATCAGAGACCTATTACAAAAATTTGATGATTTGGCCAGTAACAACCTAGTTACCCCAAAATTTCAATAATTATCCGTCAAGATTAAGTTCTGTCCAGCCAAATGCCACTCTCCACCAATTACAAAGCTGATGCAGTCACTGATATCCTCTGTAACAGCACAGAATGTAATTGGATATGAAGACATACGCAACCATCCTCAAGAGGAGAGAGTATTCATACTACATTTGGTAGACCCAAGGCTTTTTATAGCTTATCTTGCGTTGGAGCAGATTTCTATCTACGAAACGTCTATTCACATGGTTTAAATAACCTGAGGCAAATTAGCTGCTCTCGAAGCCATACTATAGGCTTCTTTTGGCGTAGGTGGTTCTATGTGGTATCGGGTTTTCAACAGAATAACACGAGACGTCACATTTACATTGGATAAACATTCATGCTGTAGTCGCAATTAGGATCTACCTCTACGACATTAACATAACCTATTACAATGCGGTGTTAAGCTGAGTCTTGAGCTTTGTGTGCAGTGTGGCCTTCTAGCTGTGATTTTATTACAACGCTTCAAATGTAAACAATTAGCTAAATTTCGAATTAACACAATTTTCTGTTTGTATTTTAACAAGGCGCAGGCCTACTTTGGTTCTGCAAAATAAACATTTGAGATTTCCATGATGCATTTATGATAAACCATTATTTCTGACTTGTCATACGCCTGTCCACATCGACTGCCTCTAATTTATTCTGTAGATTTTGTTTATATTATCTATGAGCCAATTCAGTCAGGAATAAAACAACATATATGAAGTATAATTATTTTACTTTACTAAAATACATGAGTTGTAAATAAAGTAGTGGCAACACTGCCGGGAATGGGTCATGCCCATTTGCATGCGATACGAGACAACTGGTGATCGCAGTTGGAAATATTGATGTATTGAATGATAAAACCGGTTGCTATGGCAACAATATTATTGCGCGTAATTAAATGTAGAACACTATTTTTAACTGCTCTAAAGCATGTTTACTAAACTTGAGCAGCGATCGTGGATAAAAATCGAGGTAACCCGTGGTAGAAATGCATGTTTACTAAACTTGAGCAGCGATCGTGGATAAAAATCGACGTAACCCGTGGTAGAAATGCACGCCTATATCATCAAGGTTTACTTGAAGCTTGTGACAATGATGCACTACCGTATCCGACGGTTGCAAGTTGGGTCTCTGCATTTCGTACGGGTCAGAATGAGACGGTACATGTGGCTCGCACAGGTCGCCCGTCCATTTGTGACTAACAAGTACAGTTAGTGCGAGGTCCCCTTGCTGTTATCGCTGGACTGTACGAGAATTATCCATCGAGGCTGGACTCAGTCATCAAACTGTGTGGCACATCCTGAAGAAAAACCACGTGAAAAAAATCGCAGCATGCTGGGTTCCTTATAACCTGACAGAAGCACAGAAGTGGCACCGATACGGTATAGCTGAACTCCACCTACAGAGATATCACGACGAAGAGAACGTATTCCTGCAACGAGACGTGGGCACGGGCATACGAGCCTGAACTAAAGCGTAAGTCTAATGAATGACACCACAGTGGATCATCACGTCCATAAAAGTGCGATATTAACCCTCTAGAGTGAAAGTGATTCTGATAGTGGCATACGACAGTGAAGGTGTTATCATAGCCATGCCGTACCTTAAGACCAAAATGTCAGTGCAGGATAGGGACCAACATTTTCTCGAACACAACCTACGTCCAGCTATGCGGCGCAAACGTCCACATTTCCTGAGAGACAATCCACCTCTCATCTTGCATAATAATGCTCATTGTCATGTCGCATAAGCAGTGGCTGAATTGCTACAGAGATGGGATTGGAAAGTATTGGAACATCCTCCGTATTCCCCTGACATGAGTCCTTGTCATTACGACTTGTTTCCACGGTTGAAGGAACCACTTAGAGGCAAGAGGTTTCCAGATATTACATCAGTGCTTCATGCAGTAAGGCAGTCCATCAGAGAGATCACTAGAAGAAAACCTCGCTAACAGCATTCAACGGTTACCACGGATTTGGCAAAAGATACAGGAACACGCTGGTGATTATATTAAAGGTATATAAATATATTTTCCATGTAAGTTCAATAATATGTTCGTACTGTCTATGTTGCCTTTACATTATTTACAACCCTTGTATAATGGATCTGTATTTTATAAAATAACATCGAATTGCGATTTACTTTACATCAGCTGTAATCATTTTTGTGTTATTTCTTGCAAAAGATAATGTAGTGATTAAGAATATTCGTGAGGAGAATTATATATTATATTATATGACAAGCTTTTGGAGAACTGAACATTTTGGGCGAAATTTACTGTGTTAGACAAAAACGAAAATGTTATGGACCTACTCCTCTGGATCTACCTGTATTGGACGAAAAAGACGTCAGTCACATTATTCATGACATCCTTCAATATTATAAGGTTAATGTCGGTAGATGGAACCTGTTAATTTCTCGAAAATACTTGTGAAACAATTCTGATGGGGAAATTAGCCTTCCGCTGCTAAATTCTAGGACGTAAAAGGTAAAGGTAAAGGTATCCCCGTAACATGCCATGAAGGCACTTGGGGGGGGGGGGGGGCATGGAGGTAGAACCCCATGCTTTCCATGACCTCGGCACTAGAGTGAGGTGGTGTGGTCGGCACCACGCTCTGACCGCCTTTTACCCCCGGGAAAGACCCGGTACTCAATTTTATAGGAGGCTGAGTGAACCTCGGGGTCGTTCTGAAAGTTTGGCAACGAGAAAAAATCCTGTCACCACCTGGGATCGAACCCCGGACCTTCCAGTCCGTAGCCAGCTGCTCTACCAACTGAGCTACCCGGCCGCCAAATTCTAGAACGTCGCTGAGTAATTTCTACCTTTTTGACGTCTAAAGAATGATTAAGAGAGAATAGTTTATGGCTACATGGTTGTCATTACCGGGGGAAGATACTTTTTTCCACAGTTCCAGTATTCTTGCGACAAGTGCTTTAAAAAATGTTGACTAACCTACTTATGGATGTGACCTCCATAGAATAGTTTTTGTTTACATCAAAATAATATTGTTGACTTAATAAACATCAATAAACGCGATCACAACGTCCTTTCAAACTTCTCAAAGTAATAAAGCATTGTAGCGAGTCATTGTAGTATTTAATTGTTCGATTATGTAGGAAGTATTATGATTGTGTCATACAAAATGGTTTTCCATTAATAGCACTAGAATTGTAATACCTTAGTGTGTAATTTTCAAGTAAAACTGTACTAACTGAGGCAGCAGATTTAATGGATTAAACATACTTTTTTTTTTTTTCTATACACCCTTACAGCTGCAGGAATCTTTTTCTTTAAATTTTTTTACCAGCCAGAGGCCATTTTCTTACAATTTTCTTTGTTTTTACAGTTTCCTTTTTTTGTTCCCCTTTTTCTAAACTAATACAAATATAAATACATGCCCAAGAGAGCACTCGAACCCACATGCCTTCGGACCAAGCGATAGAGACATTTCATGTCTCTACTGCTTGCACCAACCAGGCCGATGCAGGATTTAAAGTGATTTTGTATGAATAACATTAGAATCATAGTATCTCGGTATGTCATTTTCAAATAAATCCAACAGCAGATTTCATAAATAGTCCTATGAGTTAATCGACTGGGATCAGAAACAAGGTAACGGTAAAAGGTAAACTATTTAGCCATGACTGATAACTTAAACTGGTCTTTATTTCACCATCCTTAGCAACCTAAACAATGGCTTTATTAACAGCAGTGAATGAAATTTTTTAACTCACAGCAGTGAATTAATTTTGTGCGAGATCGTGCGTATTTGCTTGGTTTCCGCACAAAACTAATCCGCGGAAAGTATAAAATTCCACATTCAGCATTCCCGACCTAACACACATAACAATTTCCCTCTTCTTACCGCTTAAGTGACATATTGATTTTACTGCTTTAGGCTTTTAACACATTATTTTTAGAGACGTTCAATGTAATAATAATTATAAATTGGAAACTTACCACTGCAATTTCACCTAAATTGCACGGTTAATTATTGTTTTTAAATATTTGCAAAAATTAAGTAAACTCTACAACTCCACTAAAGTTACTGCATTCTTGATGCAAGTAACATTAAGGAAGCCGTGAAAAAATCAACAAACTTGCCGAAGTTATTACTGCAATATGTTATATGTTAAAATATTAAAATGAAAAATAAATCATTACATAACCTTACCGTTTGTTTTAAGTTCGCATTTATAGACTGGGGGGGGGGGAAGACTTATATCACGGCCTGCTGGAGTATAGTGAACACAGAAAACATTTTAAAGCAACAATGTTGAAGATAGATATTTTTGCTTTGCAAATTTGCAGTCATTGAACAGAAACCAAGATGGAGATTTCATTGCAACTAATTAGAAATTCCTCTTTCAGGTATGTAATAAACGATGTTCGCACAAAATAATGTACGATACACGAGCGGTATGTTTGTTTTCATGTTCTCGGAAATTAGAAAAGCTCATCTACGTTTCGCTTTTTCAAACTTTTCCTCGAACATGAAAATTTCAACATACCCTCTTGTAACGCATATTACTATTTTTAATCATTCTCTCCTTGACAACCAACACATTAGCAACTATAAAATCCATATATTTTTTTATTCATTTATAATTTCTTCACAAACGATATATTGCAAAGAAAATACCTACATTTAAATGAAATTTAGATACCATTAATGGATAAAATATTATAGATCTATAGCAGTGGTCATCAGCACTCGCTGAAATGGGTAGAGTCCAAGAAGTGCAACAAAATATGCTCCATCGTGCAGAACAGTTAAGGAGACAGCATACCCGCCAGCAGCCACGGGTGCACGCTGGTGCTGTAAGAGACCTGAGTGCAGTATGCTGATGACTGCTGATCTATAGCATACGAGAGTAAACAGATTTTATGCGCTCGCTGCAGTTATCACTCTCGGCTTTGGCTTGGGCGCTAAACTTCCCACTATGCTATAAATTAATATTATCGGTTAATAATTTCTGAAAATAATTACGAAGAACGAAAGCACCCGTAACGTGGTAGACTTGTGTGAAAACTGACATCAACAAAGCTCTATGGTGATATATTGTTTTTTTTTATTTCGTAAAAATTTGTAAACAATTTTCTTTCAGAAAGAGTCAAATTTTATCCATAATTTCACAATAATAGAGCTGAAGAAGTAAGTGGGGGGGAGGGTTCATCGGAGATGGTTTTGAAAAATCGTTTGCAAATATTCCATAATTATGTTTGATATAGAAGCGCACAGACAGGGTAACGGATAGGACATGCTGTTAACTTGAGTTCGAACCCGGTAGGGTCCCAAATAAGCATACACTATGTTCGGTGGTAGGTTTTCGCGGGATACTCCTGATTCTCTATTGGCATTTCACCATTGCTCCATGAATTATGATGATCATCATACTGGTGCTCTGTAGGCCACCTCCCATAGTGCACCAAGGACAATGCTACGCGGTAGAGTGTCTACAGTTGTTCTGTGTTCCTCCTAGAGGTGGCACATGAGTGAATGAAATACGTAAGTCAAGAACCCGCCCTTAGAAAAACAAATAGACTATATTTGATACATGATATGAACATTATTTTGAGACAGTGAAATAAATTAACCAGAGACAGAAATAGCAGGCAAGAATTTTAATTGCATTGGCTCATCAATTGAGAGTAATCGAGCTTGCCCTGTAAGGTGTTACAGGAGGTCTGTACTCTTATGGAATTTCGTGAGCTGTTTTATTGTTATCCTTAATAATGTTATATTCTACTAGGTTTATAGTGACAGTTCTGAAGTGTCCATGATAAACTGTCCGCAGTCTTTTATATTTATAAAAAATGTTTTCAGTTATTATCTTTCCCGTAACTTATTTTAATGCCTCTCCGAACTTTTTCACGTAATTTGTTCCTTAAATAGGTCTATCTTACAATTTTCTCTCAACTCTTCCATTACAATATTTACACAACATGACATTTGAATGAATTTTACTGCAGTATTCCGTAGACCAGGGATGAGACGATATTAGCTCCCAATCACGATAGAAGTGCTCGACCTTGATCACGAGCGCATAGCGGATGCACTACATAGCGTCGTAACGTAGACATCAGGGATGTACAGCTGTCAAAAGAAAAAGTGGCCGCTCTCCTGGAACAAAGTTCCCTTCGGGTATCTTCGCTATAATTCGGAGACAGGCGATGTTACATGTTGTTGGACCACGTTGCCTGATATCTACAGTTATAATTGAAGTATTCTCTCTGTGATTCGATAGCGTAATGGTAGCGCTCAGGCTTCTTATTCATGAGGTCCTGCGTTCGACTACAACCTCGTGCTTTTTATGTTCTTTTTTGTTATGTTTTTGAGAGAGAGACAAACTATACATAATGGCTCCTTTCTCTTTTACGATTATTTTAGTAATTAACATCAGGTTCATTAATATATTATGCCATGACTTTATCATTATGATATTGTGGCTGCAAATGGAAAGAAAAAAGATTTTATTCTCAATAAAAATATCTTTCATGGCATAAACAAAACAAATTTACTGGCGTCGGCCTTAAAACATTCAATCAATTAAGCGTTCAAAAAACAAAACAAAAAGCCACAATTCAATATTTAGTCTATCTTCCTCTTATCTCGATCATCTTGCAGTCGAGTGGGCATGGAATCGACTAGTCTTTGCAAATAGCGACTGTTCTTAGACACGATATTCCAGGCATTCTGAACATACATAAGTGTTCTGTCCATGGGCAGGTCTTTCATTGCAAACCCAGCAATCTCCAATCTTTCCTATTTTCTGCCTTCCTCTTAGTCTCCGCATATGATCCACATATCCTAATGTCTTCTATTATTCTTTTCAACCAGAGACCCAACTAATTCCTTTTTCTCTTTCTAATCAGTTTCAACATCATTCTTTCTTCACTCACTTTTTCAAACACAATTTTATTTCTTATTCTGTCTATCCACTTCACACGCACCGTTTTTCACCACATCCACATTTCAAATGCTTCAATTAGTTTCTCTTCATTTCGTCGTAATGTCCATGTTCCTTCCCCATACAGTGCCACACTCCACACAAAGCACTTCACTAGTCTCTTCCTTAGTTCTTTTTCCAGAGGTCCGCAGAAGATCCTTCTTCTTCTATTAAAAGCTTCCTTTGTTCATGTTTGCAGTTTTTCTTGGGAAGGATAGGCCTAAATGCGGTAACATCCCGTTGCTTTCCGCACACCACTATCTCTTTCGCATCTTATTAAATTCCAGGGGACCCAATCTTGGAGATGAGGAGAGTGGATTTGACTAATTGGGCCCTCCGGGCTTCACCGAAAGTCACGGCAAGGGTTAAATATTAATTCTATCAGGATGTTTGACCCGATCAGAGACCGGGAAATCTCAATTAGCCTTTGCCCCCCCGCATCCTGGACTAGCTTCTACGAATCATCAGAAAATGTGATTGGGCCAATTTTTCCGAAAATGTTTCCACACTTTTGCTCTCGTAGCTCAGCGGACGAACGTCGAAATTTAGATGTCAACGTCTCAGGTTCAATTCCTCGTTACTCCTTTTCATTTTATTGTGGTTCAAGATAGCATAATGTAATAATACAAAAAGACAAACTAATACCAGTATTATGCAACTGGATTTTTCCAAACCTGATATTAAATTTATGTTATTTATATCGCTAAAGAACGATTACAATATAAATAACTAGAATATTATTTATACAGTATCACTAAAGAACGATAACAGAATATAAATGATAAATATCGGTTTGTTTAATTAATATAAGATATTATATAATACTTATTTAATTATCTAAATAAAATAACCTATTTTACAAAGAAGGATGGTTATTTGTGTTATAATAATTACTTACATAAAATACAGATTATTTATATTGCGAAAGAACAATAACAATAAAAATAACTTGAATATTATTTTATAATGCTAATGAAGGAAAACAGAATATAAATGATAACTTGAATATTATCTATATCGCTAAAGAACGATAACAATATAAAAAACGTGAATATTATTCATATCGGAATTTCACAGATTTATTACAGATATATTTAAGAAATTGTAGAAGAATAGTAATTAGTAACAGTGTCCTATTTATTCTTCTTGGAGCCAAATTTGTAACTTAAAAGTGTGGTTACTATGTTGAAGTGTATGTGTTGTAACTAATGCTTGATTTGTTATGTATGTGAGTCAGTTATGTGATGCTTGATGTCGTCGCAATGTCGTAATTATAGTTTGATTGTGTTTGTGTGACTATTGTGTATTAATTTATGATGTATGGTACGGAAGGCTGCGTATTTGTGTTATAGAAGTGTTACGTATGTGTGTTGTTAATGTTTTTGTATGTTTTAAATTGATACCTGATATTTATTTTGCAATCGCAATGCCTAATTTACGGTTTGTTTATGTTTTGTTCACATCGCGTAAGCTAATTTAATTTTCTTTTCCATTTCTCTTTATGCTTATCTTTTTTGTGTATGAAACTATAGCCCTAACATACATATGTAAAATAGGGCTAACCACCATTGGAGATACAATAATAAAAATTTGTTATTCATATCGTTATAAAACGATAACAGAATACAAATGATGACTTGAATTTTATTCATATCTCTAAAGAACGATAACAAAATATAAATAACGTGATATCCATAAAGAACGATAACTGAATATAAATGATAATTTGAATATCATTTACATCGCTAAAGAACGATTAAAAAATAAAATGAAAACTTGAAGAAGGCCCGAACCCACAACCTTTGAATCACTAAACAAGCACTCTACCGCTGGCCTACGAGGCGCAGACATGGAACACTTTCATAGTTCGGGAACTGCTTGTACAAGCACATGCATCGTGTAACATCGCCGCGACCCGAAGTGGACTTTGAAAATATTCGCTGTTCATGAGTGCGGCCACTTTTTTTTTTTTGACAGCTGTACATGCATATACATCGAATAAAGGCAGCAATTATTACAATAACTTGCGTTACTGATTTTCTGGCTATGTAATAGGGCTAATTATTCAATTATTTAATATGCATGTACATATATAAACATCGCAAAGGAAAGGGGATTTAAGAACAAAAAACAAATAGGAAAGGTTAATTGTTTGTAAACAATTTTCTTGTTAAAAGCAATTATTTATTATGTAAATACGTCACTTCATTGGTTAGGAGAAACTAATAGGGTCTACCTGCTCGACGTGTGTGATCTCTAAATACTTTTGAGCATTTGTTGAAAAAATAATGAAAATATTGATTGAAATGGAATATATTGATTGAGTGATTGTGAAAATGTAGTCCTTACTCTCCAGTCGTGATTATGTAATGAGTTTTCTTAGAGTGATTTGTGAGATGCACATAACACGAAAAAAACAAATTGATTAAATTATGCTACTGAAGAGCCATCGTAATTTTTGGGGTCAATCATTTAAGGGGATACGTATGATTTTTAAAACTTCCACAATTTTCGGCCAAAATTTTTGAAATTGAAACTATATAAACATATCTACAATACTATATAATCTGTACACAATTTGGTGTCATTAAGTCTAATAGTTTTAGTTATTTATTTTTTAAATATATGTTATATTGACATTACTAAAAAGGTTCCTTGCGTCAAAGTTTTCAAAATTTTTAGTTCATATTTGCTCAAAATCTTGAAAATGGTTATGGGAATAAAAATTAATTAGCGTTAGAGATCAGTCTAAATAGAGAAACACAATAAATTTTTAAACTTTATGAATTTACTGTTACAGCATATTTAATCTTTGTAAGTGCAATATGAATATTCCCCGAAAAAAAAAAAAAATTAATATTTCATACAAATGCTAGTTAAATTTTATTTATCAACGTTTAATTGATCTTTGTGTGAAGTTTCAGACCAACATGAAAATAACTGTTATACAAGCAGCTTTTCATTCAGTAAACTGCTTAAAATTTTAAAGTCGAGAAAACAGCATTAACGAAAAACAAAACAAAAAAAAAAATTCAACTCACACACCGCATGTATGATCATATATGATTATATGGTTAAATCATTTAAAACAGTTTGAAATATAACTACGATTATTAAAACATAAAAAAGAACGTGGATTTTCTTAATTTTTCAGCATTATTTCTTGTCTGAAATCAATTTCTCTCTTCTCCAGAATAATGTCTCTATCTGTGTTGTGTTGTGTTTCGTACTGACGTTTGATATTTTTTTACAAATAATATAGTGTATATTTTTTACTTATTAAACACTGTACTTCACCGTCATGTTCATTATATAAAAACTGAATCTTCTACTTATCATTAAAATCTGTATTGTAATCTCGCTTGCGATCTGTCATGGTCTGCAACGTTGTATGTGCTGTTCACCCTTGTGCTTCAGGCAGAAAAGCTCCGCGCTTGTGGAGAGAGCTTAAAAAAAAGCTCGCGCTCAGAATTATTAGTAAGCGTCGCATGCCTGCCGTAGACGAAGCAGATGCATTTACTTCGTCTGGTTATTTTATTTCAATTATTTCCAATAGCACTCGATCAGCAAATAAATAAAGCCAGCAAACAAGTAACTAGGTAGAATAAAAATTGTTAGCAAGTGTCGTTATAAATATTTCAAGTATGATGTAATTATAAGTGAAAATATCCCTATTACTGGCTATGAAAGCCCACAGGATAGAGTAGGTTTTGACATTAATAACAGTAGGAATGAAGTCTTACGTGCTTTCCGCCTAAACCCTCTTGAAAATTCCCATCTAGTCATTACTGTTAGAGACTGACTTCAACCAAACGCCATAGTGCAGCCAGAAAGATTGTCACTTGAGAAAATCCACGACTCTGTCGGGAATCGAACTCGTGCCTTAACCACTACGCTACGAGTGCTTTCATACAATGTAATGATCCGAATAAAGTAACCACATAACTGTAAAGAAGAGAAACTAAAGACTGAACCGTGTGGAGTGATACTAACGATGAAAATTACAAATGCAATGTGTATTTTCGCACTTATTGCGTATTCGATTAAAGTTCTCAGGAATGACGTCAATTTCTCGAAAATTTACACTAAAGCAACGATTGAAGTTGCTTACATATCATATTAAATATAACGTTATTTCTTGGCTCATCTGTTTTTTTAGTTGGTTATTTAACGACGCTGTGTAAACGACTAGGTTATACAGCGTTGATGGACTTGGTGATAGCAGGTGGTATTTGGCGAGATGAGGACAAGAATTCACCATAGATTATCTGACATTGTGCTAGGAAGACTGGATGTAGAAGAATAATGCTGAAACTGATCAGGAAGAGAAAAAGAAATTGGTTGGGTTACTGGCTAAGAAGAAACTGCCTACTGAAAGATCCACTAGAAGGGATGGTGAACGGGAGAAAAGTTCGGGACAGAAGAAATCAGATGATAGATAACATTACGATATAATATATGGATCCTATGCGGAGACTAAGAGGAAGATTGAAAGCAGGGAAGATTGAAGAATGCTGGGTGTGCATTGAAAGATCTATCCTTGGGCAGAAAATTATGAATGGCGCCTTATTGTTGGGGAAAACCTCGGAAAAAATTCAATCAGGTATCAGAGCAAATGGGAATCTAATCCACGCTCAAGCGCAACTTCGGAACAGCTGGCAAACGCTCTTACCGCCTTAGCTACGCCAATGTCCTTGGCTCATTTGTGAATTAACTTTTTCACATTTATCGTTAATAATAACTAGACGAGTTTGCACATCATGAACAGTCCGCGACGTCCTCTACATCAGTGGTCGTCAGCAATCGCTGAAAGGGGCATCGGGTAAGGAGTGTATCATTAAGTGCATCGTGGTGCAGGGGGGAGAGAGAAAGCAGCCGTAGCTGTAGACCAGAACCGTTGCCGCACCGTTGAAAATTATCATGTCGTAGCTCCTATGATAGTCACTCCGTCTGTAATTTTTAGGATTCATAGAAGGAAAGCATAGAAAAAATTTCGAAATCAAAATCTTTTTTAGAAAGTGAGAAAAAAATACTAACTTCGAAGTGACCTGTTCAAAAGAGACACTGACACCCTCAAAAGTTGGTAAGCGGCAAACTTTTTTATTTTTCACTTTAGAGGATGGGCCAAAGCGAGAGAAATGTTTAGAAAGAATGAAAATTAGTTTTTAAAATGGTTGCTATTCAAAATCTTTACTAGTTTCTGTGTTATGGATAGTTAAACAAAGAAGGAGTTTCACCTGGCGGACTTCCATATGCAAAAAATTAAATTATGATTTATTTAACGACGCTCGCAACTACCGAAGTTATATCAGCGTCGCCGGTGTGCCGGAATTTTATCCCGCAAGAATTCTTTTACATACCAGTAAATCTACTGACATGAGCCTGTCGCACATTTAAGCACACTTAAATGCAATCGACCTGGGCCGGGATCGAACTCGCAACCGCGGGTACAGAAGGCCAGCGCTATACAAACTGCGCTACCCATGCCGACTCCGTATGCAAAGTGACTAAACTTTTGTCTGTTAGAACTGAGGATTCTCATAGAAATCATCGCTGTGATATCAGATTTGTTTTCGAAATATTTTCATTGCTTAAAGTTTTCGAGTTAATCGTGAGTTTTGAAATTTAATAAAAATAGTTCTATTACATAACATTTATGCTGATTAAACACTAGTATGACATACTTTGAAATTGAGGAAAATGAAAAGAATATCATAGTAGTTTTTATATTATTGGTATTACTGTCATTATTACTGTCATTATTATTATTATTATTATTATTATTATTATTATTATTATTATTATTATTATTATTATTATTATTATTATTGTTATGTGGATTGAAGCTGTCTTGTTTCATTTTCCTGCCCTAGTACAAGAGTCATTCCACTTCAAACTTGTCAAGATTTCATATTGATATTTTCAATTCTTTTTATTATTTTTTGGGCACTTTTAACTCTAAAATAAATTTTATGCGTGTATATATTTTTTTCTAGTAATCTACTTTCGGCAGATATTAAATTACGACATTTTCGAAAAAAAAAAAAAAAACATTTGTACCAATTGCAAATTAAGCTTTCAGTTATAACTCCCTGTAAAGTTGATTTGAATAATTTCGAGGGAAAAATTGTTCCGGGGCCGGGTATCGAACCCGGGACCTTTGGTTTAACGTACTAACGCTCTACCAACTGAGCTACCCGGGAACTCTACCAGACACCGATCCCATTTTTCCCTCTATATCCACAGACCTCAAAGTAGGCTGACAACCGTCACACACTGTGTGACTTAAATCACTAAAGTCACACAGAGTTAGTGTGCACTCAATGTTGGTTGCTTGACGGTTGTCAGCCCACTTTGAGGTCTGTGGATATAGAGGAAAAAATTGGATCGGTGTCTGGTAGAGTTCCCGGGTAGCTCAGTTTGTAGAGCGTTGTTACGTTAAACCAAAGGTCCCGGGTTCGATACCCGGCCCCGGAACAATTTTTCCCTCGAAATTATTTGTACTAATTCCTCGGCTACATTTATCTCCGGTTCTGATCATCCATGTTATTTAGTCTTGGGCTCAGATGAAAGGTAAAAATCCCAGTGAAATAATGAGATATTCTACATATCAGGATTTGTGGCTTGTCACTTCTTTCACTGGACTCCTCAATAATTTCAGAAGAAGCCTATATTTTTAGGTTAATGACATTATAAACGAACATGCTGAGTATTGATTAAGTATATAAAATATGTTTATTTTAATGCATATGTGAACATTGTGTACATCATTAAACTATTATTGCTGACGTAATTTCTGGCACGAACGAAACCCCGCCATGGAATATTGTATAGCCGCCAGCAGCCACGGATGCACTAGAGGGAATAGCGTGCTCGCAGGTAAGAGAGTTCACTGCTGATGACCGCTGCTCTACATGCAATATTTCGCAATATTCATTTTTAGTCACCAACTCAGCTTAAGCAGTAGACGTTTGATTGCTCTCGGGCATGTTGCTTGGTTTTTTCCTAGGTTTTCTGCAACTGTAAGGCGAATGCCAGATAATCTGTTTCATTTCGTGAAATAACATTTTGCTATCGTCAGTTCAACGGTAAACAACCTAGGAGTTGAAACGTGATTATCATAGGTAGGAAGTTCGTACCAAAACAGTAGATTTCAATTGAGTACAGCGAGAAGTATACTGTAGATGTCACCAGCGTCTTGCCCCCTACTCCCGCTCGCCCAAAGTGTGTTCACATAAACAACGCTAGTTGCATTCTGTGTAGCTGTATAGAGTCGTGAATAGTTTGAAGAGTATTGTTAATTTATATTAATATTTTAGGTTCTGAACAAAGTGGGCTATTCCGCTATTTACGTAATGTTAATATTATGCATGATTCGAAAAAAGTAAACTCATCTGTTATTAATTAAATGCAAACAGAAGTTTGTAACACGTTTATTTTTTTCCCGGATTATTTTTCGTTAAATGTTGACGTCTCGTGCTGCTATGCATTCGGTTGCGTTACAGTCCAAGTTCAACATGCGAACTTCCTAGCTGTCATTACAATAGAAGTGAAAAATTTTCTTGAAAACAATTGTGGGTTTAATATTATGTGCCCACATACAAATACACTATTAGATTCACAAAATTGTTGTTCATCTGTTTATAGTAAGAGACAGTATACTGTATCATAATTCAGATTTGCTCCAGTAACGTCTTGTGACGTAAAACGAATATTTTCAGAGTACAAATATTGTTTTTTTCTGAACATAAAAGGAGTAATTATTTCTTTTGATAAAATGGAAATGTTTATTGTTATTTGTTATAATGAGGCTAAAATCATAATTGTATACTTTGTATGTTATTTTTATATGTATGGATAAGTTATTTTAGTTTGGGAATTACGAAGTTTATAATTAAAAATTATTGTTTTTGTAATATTATTCGTTTATTTTCTTGTTCTAAGGCCGTGGACGATTGGAGCACGTTTGGTTACCATCCGGTTGTAGGCCTACATGTTTGTCGTTCTGGTTAACTGACTGCGCTACTACTTTTCATTAGGTAGAGATATAGTCCAAGCTTACACAACTTAAGAGTACCAACTTCATAGCTCTGATTATCATTAAATGACTGAGTATAATAAAAATAGTGACCGAATAGCTCAGTTTGTAAAAAGGTTCATTGCCCAACTTCCAGAATGGACCCAGCTTCACTCAGTTTCCTATCAAACTTTCCCGGGAGTAAAAAACGGTCGGAATGTGGTGCCGACAATGCCACCTGATCCTAGTGTCATGGTCAAGAAAGCATGAAGCGCTGCCTCTATAACCCTCACATAGTCTCTCATGGCATGTATAGGAGCTACCTTTATTTTTACTTATAATAAGAAAATAAAAAAAGTCTTGGATCAATTGAGGCTGGCAAACAAAACTGTTTTAATAATCTGAATTCAAATTTATGGAAAGTTATGACACATTGTTTCCTCGTTATATTGCAAGCAACTCTATTCTTATGTATACATTCTCACGAGCTGACCTCGCGTGACATACATTTCTACCCTAAATATTCTTACTACTCCACCGTATTGGGGAAACGAGTTATAATAGTAGAGTTGTTGATTATCATTAAGAAAGCAGCATTTATGTATATTTAGACTGCAGTAGGACTATTTTAGTCCATGAATGTCTCGATACGAATAGCATATACTTTAGAAATAATCTCTTGAAAATAAATTACATTAAAATGGTTTATAAGTGGCGCTCTTTTGCATAACACTGCAAACATAAAGTAAGTTACGTGCTTTTTATCTGTGCTTTGTTGTAGTAATAATTAGGCTGATGTATTTTTATTTCACCCTTGACGGTAAATGTCTCAATTAGGTTTATGTTATTTCACACTTGCAATTCCAAAGGAATCGGTAACAAAATTGGTCATACTTCCTACTGTATAATAATTAGTAGTAGGGACGGGGAGCGTCACGGTTCAGGTGTAGCACTGCAGTCGGAAGGTCGCGTGATCGATTCTAGATGGGGTCATGGATTTTCTCCATTGATCTAAACCTTCCTGCCGCACTATGGCCATGGGATTTACTCAGTCTCTAACAAAAATGAGTGACAGCGCATTTCCTTGGGTAAAGGCGACGGGTAATAGGACCGACATCCCTACATCCCGCCAACATCTAGGCCGATTTGTCCTATGCTGGGAATGGCTTTACTTTTCATATAGAGTGATTCACCAAGTTTTACCGCCACTTAGTGAGGGCCTTCCTGAGGTCAAATGTAGCAAAAAAATCTAAATAAAAAATAGGATCCGACTTATGGTTAAGTCGCTACAGAGTATTGAAAATTTGAAATTAGAGGCAAAATTGAACAATATCACTACAGAAAAAAAAAATGGATACAGTTCCCACTCTTGTAACTGCTAACTTGTTGCTAACTTCATTGTGCCCATCAACTCATAGTTTTACGAGAGACTTTAAAACGTGTCTCCTCATCCACACACTTGGTCGCACGATTATGAATCGTGCGCATCGCATTCCTTAACTTATCAATAGGGAACGGATTTCTAGGTGCTAAAAAAAAAAAAAAGAAAAAGGAGATTTAGGACTTTATAAATTCTTATTTAGGATTTTTAGGAATTTACATAAAATTAACAATTAATAATTTTAATTTTAGTAAATATTCAATTTTGGATGGAATTTATGTACAAAAAACTGGTGCTGAGTACTACTGAGCTGAAGACTCAAATTCTATCAGTGAAAGAGATCGATTGCTGATTGGTCAGTTCCCATTTCGCATAACAGGGTTGCACTGACTCGAAAACTAATTTGTAACTTCTCGCCTAACCTGAACAGCCTACCACCACTTTTATACTAGAAACCGTTTCACCGTAGTTAAAGCATGGCATATTCATCTCGCGCAGGTTATGTGAATGGCAGCAAGTGGAAATCTTACGGAGTAGACGCATTTTCGACCACAGCGCATCCAAGGTCATGCTTCAAACACCGTGTAACAGCTTTTAGATAGACAGTTGCAAACGAACTTCAGTTTCGGGAAATTAGACCTAATTTCACCTGTGAAATCTTCTTCCCTCACCTTCTAAAACCATTATTGAACGAAAATGCCAGACCAGTGTTTGTCTGTAGGATATAGGCTATATACATTTCAGGGGGTCTGAAGCAAAGGAGTACAAGTAACATTAAAAAAGAAAAGAATTAAGTACATCAAGGGTAAACTAAATGATACAAAAAATGTAGTCGCAAAGGGATATATATTTTAAAGACATCACGCATTAAAATTTCACAGAATTTAGGATAGCTTAAACATTTTGATCATATTTTCTCAGAAGTAACTAAAGTGCACTTATACCCTTTTGCTTCTGACTCCCTATTTTGAAAAAAAATATATATATTTTTTTATTTCTGCATTTTTAGCACCGGTATTTTTATTTTTAAGGATAGCTCAGTTGGTAGAACAACTGCTTAAGGACCGGAAGGTCCGGGGCTCAATCCCTGGGGTGACGGGATTTTGTCGATACCAAACTTCCAGAACGACCCCGAGGTTCACTTAGCCTTCTATCAAATTGAGTACTGGGTCTTTCTCGGGCATAAAAGGCTGTCGGAGCATAGTGCCGACCACACCACCTCATTCTAGTGAATCTAGTGCAGAGATGAAGAAAGCATAGGGCTCTAACGTCATGGCTTCCAAGTGCCTTTATGACATTTATAGGGGCTATCTAGACATTTCTTTATTTTAAATATAGCTACGCAAAATACTAAAAAGGCGCTTTTTAGACACAAACGTAGTTCTTAAGTATTTATAGGACTTTAGAATTTTAGTAAAGAGATCCTGTGTACATGAAACGTAGAGATATCTTAATAACATACCTTTAGGACGTAGCAAACAAAATAGATACAAAACTAGAAATTCGTTCCCTACTTATCAGTAGAGCCTATTTTTTTCTGCAGGGATAAACTAAAACTAATTAATATCTTCACATTTTATATAAAATATGAACGTTTGAAAGCGGTTTTATGCTGTCTGAAAATGCTTGTTTTGCCCATTGAGACCTATTTTTAAGGTTTTAAAACCTAAATTGTCCAGTTCTATTTGTTACGTACATATTTTTAAATTTTCGTGTAGCAGTGAAAGAAAACGTTTTGAATGTCACGGGGGTGGGTATGGTTCAAATATCCTGTAGTAGTTTGGTTGTAGGAATGAACAAATTAATGGAAGATGTTTGATTCTCTTGAGCACTTGAGCAGATAGTAGGAATTAGGTGCCTGAATCGTGAGGATGTAGTTCTCCCTAAAGAAATCAGAATTTAAATGTGCATCCATTGTTTCGGTATCATTGAGAAGAAATTTTTTCGCTTATAAAATGGTTCTGTCTAAGAAAATGCAAAGTTTCACAATATAAAATTAGAGAAAAACGTTGTTATGTATTGCAGTACCGATTATCACTAGTCTGCGATGAAATTCCTGCCTCCAAAGTTTTAATGTTTTTAGGGTATTTTTAGCATGCTGAAATCAAATTCAAAGCCAAAAAGTTCCTATCACGTACCATTTTTTTGTTATTTTAATTTTCTTATAATATTTTACGACAATTTATAGCGTAATTATTTAAACTGTAATACTTTAACATATGCAGGTTTAGTATGTTAGGATATGAAAACCAAATGTATTCAACATATTTTTAAGGTGTTTATATTGAAAACCAAGGACACTGGATGTTTCTTAGCAGATAGGGGGTGCAAGCACATAAGGAAGTTAGGGCGAAATAACTTGTAGCCTTGTCATTATTTTTATTTGTGAAAGACAGAAATGTCAGCCACTCCTTGGTGAGAGACTGAACACAACTCGTCTAGTTTCTCTCACATTTCATTAGTCTGCGTTTCATTTGGAAACGAAACGAAATCAGTTTGAAGCTTTATTATGGAGTAGAATGTTGAAAGTTTTTAGTTTAGTAAGAAAGTATTTACCATGTTGCATCCAGGATGTCTAAATAATCCAGACCATTTTTGTTATATAACTTATGTAGGATATACACATTGCCTAAGCAGAGGTGTAATATTACAGATTTTGTGAAAAAGTCATACCATGCCTATTTTGGAATCAAACTTGGAGACCAAAGTAAAGCTTGGGCACAACACAAAGTATGTAGAGTATGGATTCAAGAACTTCGTCATTTGATCAAGTGGAGAAGACCGTTGCTATCTTTTGGAGTACCTATGGTTTGGAGAGAGCAGTCGAACCATAGTAATGACTGCTACTCCTGTTCGTGTGATGTGAAGGGGTATGATTCTAAACATAAAAATCAAATCGTGTATTCAGTTGTTCGGTCAGCCATTTTATCTGTGCCTAATGTATCAATCCCTGTGCGACCAGAAAATCTTAAACAAACATCATTCTATTGGTACTGACAACGTGAAATGGGTTTTAAAATACTTTTTTTCCGAAGATGATAATCTTGTATATTGCAGTAATCTGAAAGAATTTATGCTAAAACTTGGACTTCCAAACTATGACCTAAGTGAATGGAAACTGTTTATTGATGCTTCCAGGCGAAGTTTAAAGGATTACCTCCTTCATAACGGAAACATGTTTGGTTCAGTGCCTGTTGCCTATTCAGTGATCCTCAAAAAATCATACATAAATTTGCAACTGCTGTTATTGCGACTAGACTATAGGAACACAACTGGCAAGTTTGTGATGATTTCAAAGTTCTTACTATGTTGCTGGGTCAACAACCTGGTTCTACTAAATTTCCATGCATTATTTGCCTGTGGGATAGTAGGGCACGAGTTGATCACTGGACTATGAAAGACTGGCCACCTCGACAAAATTTGGAAATCGGTTGTAAGAATGTTGTGCGCCAAAGCTTGTGAGTTCTTCTAAAGTTGTGCTGCCATCCCTCCACATCAAACTTGGCTTAATGAAACAGCTTGTAAAAGCTTTAAATAAGGAAGGAGACTGTTTTAAATACATATGTGAGAAATTTCACTACTATATGTAGCAAAATGGTCCTGGCATAAGAAAACATGTCTGGTGCAGCATTTAAAACAGTATGGATGAAAAGAAGAAATCAGCATGGATGTTGTTTTGTGAAGTTGTTTTAAAATTTCTTGGCAACAAGGATCCTAATTACGAAACATTATGGCTAACATGCTTGAAGCATACAAGGAATTTGGTTGTAGCATGAGTATCAAAATTTTCTGTTTTCTCAGCTAGGTCATCTCGCCGAAAATCTAGGATTTTTCAGCTAAGAGGAAGATGAACGATTTCACAAGGATCTGCAGGAGTTCGAAAGAAGGTACCAGGGACGTGGGAGCATCAGTATGCTTGGTGATTATTGTTGGATGTTAAAGCGTGAAATACCTGAAGAGAAACATAAAACAAAGAGGAACAGGAGGACTTTCTCAACTAAGAAGCAAGTGGTGCAATTTTTTGGTTGATACATTGTGCTAATTTATCCATTTAATAGTGAAGTAAACAAGACAAAACAAAGCAAAAACACTCTAGTGGCATGTATGAACAACCATACACATAATTTCAGCAAGTTGTGTCTTTTAAAAATTGTTTTTGAATTTGAAATAAAAAAGTGAAATGAAAAGTTTGTGATGAAATTCACGTAATTATAAAATATATTTAAAGTGATTTTGCAAACAAACCTGACGTGATAGAAGCAAACTGATTGAAAATTTGGATTCAGCACATCGACATTATATAAAATCACATTACTTAGTTTAGGCAACAAACACAAAGTTGAAATTCGCAGGATAGTGTTATGAATAATGAGTTAAATGTAAATTCATTGGTAAATTAATTAAATTGTAATATGAGGATTTATGTATTAGCAACCTTAGAACAATGAGGCCGATGAATTCATTAAAATTTACGTACCGGTATTCATAACTTAAGACAACAAAAATAAAGTTTCTAACCACAGTATTTTTTTTTTTACCGTTTTTGTCACTGTATGCCGTAATGCTTAATACTCACTAATTATTTGCATTTTTATAGTTACTGTAGTTTGTGTGGCTAGAAATTACATTTTAGCTGCATCAAATAGTATTTTTAGTTATTTGAAATTGCATTTTTAGATTCCTAAATCTATGTTTTAGTGCCTATTTTAATAAATTCAGGGCCTATTTTAGGTGCCTGAAAGTTGGTTTTTAAGTGCTTACGTATGTTTACCATAATCTGGTACATAAGGTTTTTCATCCATCCCCATAAGCAATAATGAAGGGGTGTCAAATCTGGAAACCTGGCTGGCCAGGGATGAGGACCACCGCTACTAATCCAACGGTGTGGGAAATACTGGTTTAGATGATCTTTCACGGCGAGGGTGAAATGAGCAGGCGTCTCGCCAAGTTGGAAATGCATACGAAGACTCGTTGCAAGGGTAACGCGGTCTAGTAATATTGTGGAAATTCGTTTTATAGAAAGTCTAGGTACATGTCACCATTTAAGTTTCCGCGCAAAAACTACCCATTCATGTAAGTTATGCAAGTTATTAATGCCGTCCCGTGTGTATACAGTGAACATAATACAGCGATAAAACTCTACCATTTCCGTTTAACCAGTTGCAAAGTCGAGAAAATGGACATGATCTTGTGGCTCTAAATGTTTACTTCTTGAAGATGATACGGATACAGTTCATTTACATAGTGTCCTCCATACCTTTGACCGAGTAATACCGCGTCGCCGAGCTACACGTCTTGTTGAAGTTCGAGGTCTGCTTTGTACAGCGTTGAGAATATTTTCTTCTTCTGCTACATCGTGTTGTTGACATCTTTCATACCGGATACTGAAGAGTGAACCAGTCTGCCTTTGTGCCTTAAATGTTCCATTAATAGTCTTAGGATTCGGCACATTTTCCTCACACACCGTAAATAAATAGCACATCGGTATATTTCTTAGTTATCAATTTATATGGCATCTTGAGACAACTAACAAGCAGCTAACTCCACACTGTATGTCCGTCAACTGAACATGCGACAAATGACTCTCGATGCATTGCAAAGTAAGCGCATACGTTGACATTTGAGAGCTCTCTTCACACCAATACGTTTAGAAAATCAATGATTATTCCTTAATTATGTGAGCATATTATTATGTGTCGTGACCAGAATATTTATTTATTTATTTATTTTATTTATTTATTTATTTATTTATTTATTTATTTATTTATTTATTTATTCTGGTGTAGTTAAGGCCATCAGGCCTTCTCTTCCGCAACACCAGGAAATACTGTACGAAATAAAATATAAAAATTGGAGATTTATCCTTCGAAGAGGTGGAAAAATTCAAATATCTTGTAGCAACAATAACAAATGTAAATGACACTCGGGAGGAAATTAAACGCAGAATAAATATGGGAAATGCATGTTATTATTCGGTTGAGAAGCTTTTGTCATCTAGCCTGCTGTCGAAAAATCTGGAAGTTAGAATTTATAGAACAGTTATATTACCGGTTGTTCTGTATGGTTGTGAAACTTGGACTCTCACTTTGAGATAGGAGCAGAGATTAAGGGTCTTTGAGAATAAGGTGCTTAGGAAAATATTTGGGGCAAAGAGGGATGAAGTAGCAAGAGAATGGAGAAAGTTACACAACGCAGAACTGCACGCATTGTATTCTTCACCTGACATAATTAGGAACATTAAATCCAGATGTTTGAGATGAGAAGGACATGTAGCACGTATGGGCGAATCCAGAAATGCATATAGAGTGTTAATTGGGAGGCCGGAGGGAAGACCTTTGGAGAGGCCGAGACGTAGATGGAAGGATAATATTAAAATGAATTTGAGTGAGGTTGGATATGATGATAGAAACTGGATTAATCTTGCACAGGATAGGGATCGATGGCTTATGTGAGGGCGGCAATGAACCTGCGGGTTCCTTAAAGCCATTTGTAAGTAAGTAGGCCTAAGGAAGAAAAAGGTTCATTAGGAAAATATGTTCCAAACCGTTCAGGATAATGATCTGTTAATGACAGTAAAACTTCGTGAATCACCCTATATAATTAGTAAGCCTATAGTGATATAGTTATTTACGTAACTAGGACAGAAAGTGGTATTTCTTCGTATGAGTGAGCCTTTAACAGACGAGGCGTTAGCAGAGTTCGGAATTTCGAAACGAGTGCGCGAAAGACGTTTCGTAATAGTTACGTACAATATTTTTGGCACAACTACATGGAAATTCTATGTGAATTAATTAACTTGTTAATTATTAATCACAGACTATTGAGATTTTTGTACGCTAGGAGTCACGGCCTTCTACTACATTGTCTTTATAGTACGTCTAGTTACAACTATATAATGTTACTATATCTTTGCGGTATTCGTACGGAAAAATGAATCGAACAATGTTTTTGCCGTACGCGTACAGCAAAGAAGAACTTTCTAACCAATAACGTGTTATGAAAAACAGCAGTTTCTATGTAGGCGTGTCAAAAAAGTATCATGTTGCAAAGAATATAATATGTCGAGGTTTCCACGGAAAAGAACGTTTGTAACGTTCGTGATACCGAAAAGAAGTAGTGTTTTCGCACTCTGTCCGTTCGTCCGTCCCTCAGTGCACAGACATTTCTCGTAAATTATTGCATAATTTTTATATTGAATACGATATGCATATATTGAATTCATCTGGAAATGATACGTTGGGCTATTAATAAGTCTTTCACAGCAATAAAAAATACATAAAGTAATAATTTATTCGTTGTACATAGATTTTATTTTACTTCAGACGAGTATCAAAAGAAGCAAGCTAGACGTGTATTTCGATAATGCTTTAACATAAATTAAATATTGAAAATAATGTTCTTTAGTTTGTAACGTCGAGTATTTAACATCTGTCTTCTCGATTTAATTGTTAGTATCTTTTTGAGGCTCTGCTGCAATATCATTTAGATATTTTGATCCTCCTTTGAATCAACACTAGACGCTCTCAAATAGCAGGCCTCCTTGATCGTATGGTCAGCACGATGCAAGGCCATTGCACAGACGTCAGAGAACAAGCACAGGATATGGGACAAACACCAGTGCCGTAGAATCCAAATCTCCGCCCATGCCGGTAATCGAACCACTGATCGGTTGGTCCGCCGTACCATGTAATGGCTTATATCATATACTACTGTACATATTAAATATCTTTAAACTTCTTTCAACTCTTTTCCATTACGTCTCTCCGATCGTTAAAACTGGAAACCTTCTAACAAGAATGTTAGTTCTTGAAGAAATAAACAAAATTGTTTTATAGTAGTAGAGTTTTATGTAAATACATTTTCAACTGAAGATGTTATTCAATAGGGAGTGAACAAGAAATGGTTTGCTCTATAGGTTTCTTTTATGTTCCGTAAATCTACGACACAGGACACAAGATATGCTAGTGACTTCATCTCCCTTTAAACTCTAACCCTGTTTGGTTGAGCCCACGAATCTTAAATCCAACGGCAAGCAGCATTACCGTTGCACCAACGAAAACGACTGTTTTTAAAGTCAACTTCACCCTCGCCTTTAGGAAACAGAGTAAAACAAAAAGACTTCACTTTTCTGTCAGAAGGTTTCTTTTCTGCACACTATTAAGTCGAAAATGTTCTCTTAGAAATAGTTTGTTAGAAATAATCGTTCGGGGTTATTCTTAAACGTTACTAGCTTTAAAGTTCATCGATCGCGTACGACGTACGTGATTACGGAGGATAGAGATAGCCTTAATAAAAAAATGGTTTTACAATGCTCTATTCAACGATATGTTTATCATTACATATTGTCCTGGGAATCCGAAGATCATTTAATAGGAGTCGCGCGAAATAATAATAATAATAACAATAATAATAATGATGATGATGATGATGATGGTGATAGTGATGGTGATGGTGGTGATGTAAATGGTAATGGTAATTAAAACTACGACTATTTAGCGTTAATTAAAAATGTAATTAAATCGTTTTCTTTTAAAATTGATACCAAATTTCACATTATTATGTTCTACAATTTCTACCAGGGAGCCGCACTAAAGTAATGTGTGGAGGGGGGGGGGCTCATCATAAAAAAACGTTGAGAAACAGTGGCATATGTTTCAAGATTTTGCGACTTTTTCGGAAATTATAAAAAGGTTCCTTTTGTGTTCAGTGCAGAAGACGAAAGTTTATCGTATGTTAGATGCATAATAAATGATTTCTATTATGTAGACCCTAGATTTTTCATGTTTTGAATTACACTTCAAAAATATAACATTGAAACGGAAACACAATGGTAATCTAAAACAAGTGAATTGTTGCGAAAATCGTAAAATATGTAAGGAAAAGGTATCCTTCATCTTCCCAACGCTGATTTTTTTATAATGTGTAGGCTTCTAAAATCATTCGATAGGAACAGTGCTCAATTTGTAATATACGAAAATGTAAAGCAGTAAATTACTGGCTTTAATTCACCGCTGATGCGTGTGATTTATATTAAAGCTAATAGACAGGATCAAAGTGGCTGATGCTAGTTGGCTTTCTCTATGTGCTTTCATTTTCCATGTCATCATTTCAGTAATTCATCTGTATTATTACCGCCCCTGACCTTGCCAGCAAGTACAACGTAATTGAAACGCGGTAGGGCTTTAATATGTGACCAGACACTGCGCAGAATGCAGATCAAGGAAGGCGGAAGTAGAATAATGAAAGTAATAAGTATATTCAAAATGTTCTATGTTAATGAAAATTATTCTTCATGTCTTACTTTGATTTTAATTATTAAGCGTACGATGTAAATCATGCAAATCTATGATTTGTATTTTTTTTTCTTTTAGAATTATGAAGTACTGAATAGACCCTGATATTATTGTACTTTGCGCTGTATGTTTTGGACATAGGTAATCTATATCCATTTTTCATTTTCTGTTTTCAAAAGCAATTACATTTTTCCGTACGCGTACAAAATCGAAGTCTCACTCGCTGTATCTTCACATTCCAAAAATATGTATACATTGAAAGTTCCATATAAGTACGCAAATTATTTCGTTTCGCATGGAAAAGAAAAGGATTTTTTTTTTGGGGCCGAAAAGACAAATGTAATTGAAATGTATGTAGCCTATAAGTAATGCTCTGCGACAACATTTTTCTGTACAAGTTCACTCTAAATTTCTATCTTAGTAAATTTTAATGTGGAATATCTTTACGCCAATGCAATGGTAATCTTGAGATTTTGTATTCTTTGTCATTAAAAATATTTTACCTGTTATGATTATTATATTTATAAGATAATAACAATGTTAGCAAACAAACTATATGCACAATGAGAATTTTGTGTGTTTTTTTTTCTTTCAAATTTAACTCTTTATTTAAGATTAGTCTTATGATCCACTTATCAATTTTCACATAATATTAAAACTTTTCGAAGTTTCTTTCCAACTGTAATGAAAATAACCTTACAATAGTTGTAACTATTAAGACATCGGACAGTTCGTAAATAGGCGCACCGTTAGCCAAACGGGCTTGAGCGTCGGTTGGGTTCGAATTCCAGCGGGTTCAATTGGAATTTGTGGTGAACAAAGACAATGCTTGGAGGTAGGTTTTCGTTTCCCCTACCGGAATTTCACCATTCCTCCATTAATTATAATGCTGTGCTACGTAGTTCACTTCCCATGGTGCACCAAGGGCACTAAGCCTATGGGGGCTATAGATGAGGTGAGACCTGGCATGTGAGCCATGCGATAGGGAAAAGAATGGACTATTAAAAAAGAAAGTTTGTTTGTTGATGGTTAATATAAATTATACGAATTTACAGACACGGAAGTCCATCTCAGACTAAAACATATCTTCCACCTCCATACCCATTGGTGATGTAGTCACGGCACATTATAAGGTCACAGGACAGGTCTTGTCTCATTTACTAATTCGGCCCGCCACTCACAGATGGAGAAATTTGAGTGAATCTCGTAAGTATCCGACACTAGATGAAAACAGAAGTTCGTAAATATGCTAGGAAATTAAAACTCTTGTGATAACTACAAAAGAAAAAAATAAATTAAGCTTAATAACCTTGCAGTTAATTCGAACCTTAATCATTAATTATTTATCATGAGAGGCCATTTGCCTGGATTGTTTCATATGGTCTACGCATTTTGAGCAAATTCACAAGTTTTTAGCAAGACAGATTTCTGCACTTTGTAATAATTTCGTTCATTTCAAAATCCCATTTTTTTACACAAGTTTTCGAAGTTTTTGATAGCAAGTCCTGTGTCTGTAATGAAGATATAAATTATTTCCACGGATTCAAGTTAATTACCGTATGTTTGTATTCAGTTGAGAGAAAATCTACGTCGACATGTCTTAATCTTGTGCATAATTTATGTTATAAACTGAGGAATGAGTAATTTATAAAGGCAGCTTTTTTGATGCGTTATGTACGAGTAGAACGATATTTGTTTTTTATAGTAAGTAGTTCCTTATATATAGTTATAGGCGTATAGCGTATTCCGAATCTCACCGGACCGGTGGACAACAATGATGTCACGCTGCAGCGAAATAGGAACAAAACTGCTGGAAGGTTCGATGGCTGTCATAGCGGCTGTACAAGTTGTCTGTGCTACGGTAGCAAGATTTAGCGAAATTTTCGTACTGTCATCTCGTTGAAAGAAAAGAGAGCATAAACAATTTATTTCTTGAACCAGTAGTAATAACTGATCCGTTGACATGTTCGTTCATAAGCCATTAACATATTGTTTTTAGTTGTGCTCATTACAAACAATACAGCAGAACCAAAGCAGAACACACCGCCATGACACAACAGTGCACGATGTCATTCGTCTGCTAATTCCCGCCCTATATAAGAACCAATCAGATTCACTGATGGCGGCTGATGGAGACTGCCACCACCTCTGCAAGCTGATGGAACCGGTGCGACACCGGTGGAGCATCAGTGACGTCATCGTTGAAATTCGGAACACCGTGATGCCATCAGATTGCTCAGCGCTGAGATTCGGAATACGCTCATAGGCTAATAAAGACTGTAATATGATTGTCTACTTCCGGTTTCGTTTTATTTCTGTGGGGACTGCTTCATCACTACGTCCGTATTATTATTATTATTATTATTATTATTATTATTATTATTATTATTATTATTATTAATGCGTGAATGAGAAACTAGTGAATCATAAAACCACAAGGGAAAGTTGTGCTTAGACTGCAGAATCTTTTATGTGGGTTGATTGCCTGCCAGAGCTGTGGAATCCGTTTACCCCCGATGTTCCGGTATGGACGGGGCCTTTCCCAGGTATTACTCTCCAGACCGGAGATATATAGACTTTACGTGGGCAGAATTGCTACGCCCTGAAATATAACTTTCAACTTGCTATCCCCTTTATTTACTTTCATGTCATTCTAAACGAAATAAATACTTGGGAATTAGAGCAGTTAGATAATTAATTTTGACAAATGGTTTAGAACTACTATATCAACCGGCTCCTGTATGTATGTATGTATGTATGTATGTATGTATGTATGTGTATATATATATTAGTAGGTTATTTTACGACGCTTTATCAACGGCTTAGGTTATTTAGCGTCTGAATGAGATGAAGGTGATAATGCCGGTGAAATGAGTCCAGGGTCCAGCACCGAAAGTTACCCAGCATTTGCTCATTTTGAGTTGAGGAAAACCCCGGAAAAAAACCTCAACCAGATAACTTGCCCCGACCGGCAATCGAACCCGGGCCACCTGGTTTCGAGGCCAGACGCGCTAACCGTTACTCCGCAGGTGTGGACCCTTTATGTATACATGATGAAATTATTACATATAGAAATGAGTAAGTAAGAGTTTCAATTTATTACTAATGATTTGTATGTTTTTAATAATAGCTTAAAATAAGCCCACTGTAATAAATTTACTAATGACTACATAATTTGAAATGTTTTCGAATTTAAATATCTTGGAAACACATTTAAATACTAATATAGTGATGACAGATGAAATGCACGATATAAACATTATAGTATAGAGAATCAGTGTCCAAAAATACTGAATTAAGGCTCCGCAGAAAATGAAAACAGTTCTTACGTATGAAGAGAGTGTCATAATGTAGCAAAAGATAAATGAATCAAAATTGGAAAATACTAAATGATATTACAGTGCTTGTGGTTTATGTTGTTCCGCCCTGTTACGTCTTTATAACGTAAGTGTGAAAGGATCTTCTCATATCCACTGGCCACTGTAATTCCGTGTAAACTTCTATACCTTTTTACGAGGCGCATCCAGAAAGTAAGTTTCCTCGGTTTTTTCCCCTTGTAAGTAAACGTAATTAGCCGTGTCAATTGCGCATGCGTAACAGATCTATGACGTATCAATCATATGCCAGCCGGACAGGTCCTGCCTGGTGCCAGTAGCGTGGTAGCTGTGGTCTGAAATGGAAGCTCTTATTCCTTCTCCCGCCGCCGCATTGCGCCAATTGAAATTCATCGGCAGCTCTGTCAGGTTTATGGGCCGAACATCATGAGTAAGCAGATGGTGCGTCGCTGGTGTAGGCAGTTTTCCGAAGGTCGTCAAAGTGTCCATGATGAAGAGCGCAGTAGGCGACCGTCCCTCATCAATGATGATCGTGTTGAGCTGGTGCGGCAGTGCATCATGGAGAACTGTCGCTTCACGATTACGGAGCTGAGCAGCCATTTTCCGCAGATATTGCGATCCTTGTTGCATGAGATTGTCACTAAGCACCTGCTGTTCAAAAAAGTGTGTGCCAGGTGGGTGCCGAAAAACCTGACACCCGAACACAAACTGCAACGTTTAGGAGCAGCACTGACATTTCTGCAACGGTATCACGATGACAGCGACGAGTTCCTCGACAGGATCGTCACGGGCGATGAGACTTGGATTTCGCACTTCACCCCAGCAGCAATCAATGCATTGGCGGCAAAGTGGATCTGTCTGTCAGCGTCCTTCCAAGAGGTGAACCAGTGAACGCTGACCGTTACTGTGAAACACTGCGAAAATTGCGACGTGCCATTCAAAATTAGAGGCGTGGAATGCTTTACTGCAGGTGTTGTGCTCCTCCATGACGATGCTTGTCCACATACGGCTCGGCGCACAGCAGCTGTTTTGACGGAATTTGGCTGGGAATTGTTTGATCACCCACCGTACAGTCCTGATCTTGCTCCCAGCGATTTTCACGTTTTATTGTACCTCAAGAAATTCCTGTCCTCCGGTGAGCGTTTTGGCAACGACGAAGAGCTGAAGACATCTGTCACACGCTGGTCCCTTCACAGGCGGCAGAGTTCTACGACAGAGGGATACAAATGTTGATCCCACGATACAAGTGTCTCAATTCTGATGGAGGCTATGTTGAAAAATAGCTGAAACATTGCTGTAACTGTTGCCAATAAATGTTTTCCTGAAAGTGTATGTGTTTAAGTGGCCTCTCTGGAAGCTAAGTTCTCTTCGGGTATCTTCGCTACAATTCGGAGACAGGCCATGTTACATGTTGTTGGACTACGTTGCCTTATATCAATTGTTATAATTTAAGTGTTCTGCGTGTTACTGTTGTAGCGTAATGGTAGCGCACCGGGCTGGTATTCATGAGGTCGTGCGTTCGAACACAACCTAGTGCTTTTTATGTTTTTTTTTTTTTTTTTTAAGAGAGAGATAAAATTTAATTGCTCCTGTCTCTTTGGTGCATGTTTGAATAATTAACATCGGGTTCATGAATGTATTATGTCATGACTTTATCATTATTTATTATGACATTATGGCTGCAAATGGAAAGAAAGAAAAAGAAAAAGAAAGTTTTTATTCTCAACAGAAATATCTTTCGTGGCATAAACAAAACAAACTTACAGGCTGTTAGAGAAGAAAAATTCACTCTGGAGCCGGGAATCCGGTGCAAGGCTGTTAGTTTCCCCTGTGATCACATTCTCCAGAAGCAACACAAGACTTTTCTGGTTTGTTTTCATGAAGTCTGAAGAATGGAGAATGTAGCCAGCATAATTATTTAATTTATGAGTAGGTCAGAAAATCGATTTTTTGGTCGCACCAATTGCTGATTTGGACCACTGTGCGTCACCAAGATTTATTTTTTAAACTCGCTGAGATTTGAATCCGAGATAAAACAATAATATATTATCGTTCCGGCAGTAGAAACCAAACCACAGCTGTACAATCTGCTCCCTTCTTTCGGATTTAAATAATTTATTGTTTCTTTAGCTCTAGTGAAAACTTCGAGATGAAATCGAAATGCATATGAAGCCCTTGTGGTAAACCGGTGTACAACCCATTTAACTAACTTTGCCGTGAAGTTTACAAATGAAACGGGAACAATAAGTGTAAGACATTCGGACGTAAATTGTTACTTCTGCAACTGCAATCATGACGTATGAGAGAAATAAAGACAGAGGAAGCTAGTAATCCCCATCTCGCTAACTTTTGTTGGTCCGGAAATTGAGTAAAGTTTGAGTCTGATTGAGACGCAAGCAAAATACTGGGAAGGCAGTTGAAAGTTTTCTATATGGAGAAGAAAGAACAATTGGGAAAAGCGACAGTAATCAACAGGAAGGCCAGTATTTTCTTTGATTTACGTGCCTGTGACTCACTTTTGATTTTATATTTTTAATCCTAGGTATGTAAAATACTACTTAACCGTACCCTTGGCATAGATTTGATCTGTAAATTAGCATGCAAATGTGGGATAACATGCAATGTGGCGTGTTTTTAACCTGGGCTTGACCTATTGTGACCTTATGCGTGTACAAAATGATAATAAAGTAGTTCAGATTGGAGGCTTCAGATAGCTTGCAAATAGAAGCAGAGATCGCGAAAAAGATCTCCAAGCCACGCGCTACGTGCTTCTAAAGAAAAGGGTTTAAGTCACAAAATCTGAGATGAATGAATGTGGAGACTCTCATGTATCCCAGTGACGTCTATTGTCTTCGTCTCTTTTAAACTGGAACGAGCAAGTGTAGGTCAGGTGAAATGAAGCCATTAAAGAGTTGCTTCACGAGCAGCTATGTTCTGGTGTCGAATAAAAACGAAGAAGGCCTTGCGAGATTTGCCTTGTTAAAGGCACTGTTCCAACAAACGTTTGTTCGAATCGAAGTAGTTTTGCGGGAAAATACTGAACTGCAGACAATATACTTGGATTTAGAGAAGTGCTCTTATAGTACATACTATTATGCCTTTCTGTGTAACACATCTATACATATTGTACATATAATAATAATAATAATAATAATAATAATAATAATAATAATAAATGTAATATTATTTTATATTGTTACATTATTTTTATTTTATATTATATTATTGTGTTATTAATATAATTTCTATATTATCTTATTATTTTATCTATTATTATTATTATTATTATTATTATTATTATTATTATATAGCACACAGCTAACCAAACCAGAGACCTAAGTTACAGTAGTTTTGGAGGATTGAAGTGTGAAATTTGTGATAGACAAAATTACAGTATGTTTAGACACATTTTTTTAAACAGTAATCTCACTAGACGTTTTGATTCTATCGATAAATCTGCTCGTGTTCCACTCGCAGATTTATCTAGAGAAAATCAAAATTCGAGTGGGATTTAATTGACTATTACACGATTAGAAGAAAGTATATAAAGATTAGAAGTAACGAAGTACTCCAATACAATAACATATTAATTGACTTACGAAAATACAACTGTCTTCAAATGTATTATTGTACCATCTCAACATTACAAATATTACGCTAGATGCATGCTAGATGGCAGCAGTGAGCAATGCCTTCTCGTCGAGAAGTTCTCGATCTATTATACACGATGGCAGTGTTACTAGTCAAGAAGACTTTGTTGATTCAGTTTCATTTTTATTATTAAAACTTCAATTATCCGAATCCCAGTAATCAACGTCGCTTGACAGATGATTTTCAATAAATCTTAATATTAAACAATCTCTGATACGTGACTGTCCATAATATCATATAGCAGAAGCTATAACATAACCTAACTAATATACTGTACACAAGTGTTAGAAAAGTTTTAATTAACGACGATGACATAAAAAGTAAACATGAATAATTTTAAAAGGAATAATTATTGAATGTACAATTTTCAAATTTCAATGTGGTTAGTGGTTCAATTGATGTTATATTGGACGTGTGCGTAATAGAAGTGGAACTCGTTGATTTAGGCCTACTTGGTGTATTCAACTTATTCAGGATTTCCGAATAAATAATTTTAAAAGGAATAATTATTGAATGTACAATTTTCAAATTTGAATGTGGTTGGTGGTTCAGTTGATGTTATATTGGACGTGTGCGTAATAGAAGTGGAACTCGTTGATTTAGGCCTACATGGTGTATTCAACTTATTCAGGATTTCCGAATGGTGCTCTTCATTTATTTGTAAATCGGATTTCAGAAGATGCATAGGCATGATCAGTGATTTTTATTAATTGTTGTTCTTGAATGCTAATGCGAGTCATATTTGAAACTGCTGTGCATCGACTGGAGTGGTTTGTAATTATATATATATATATATATATATTTTTTTTTTTTTTGACGTCCAGACCAGCGCAGTTTCAAATGTTGGCAAACAAAGAAACAAATGCTAGGGACGCGATAAAATTAAACAAATGCTAGGGACGCGATAAAATTGTGCGATAAGCAGCCACGATTGGTTGAAATACGTCCTTTCGTACCGTTTTATTGGTCAAAAGTAGTATGACGTAGTAAGAGTGTAATAGTCAGTGTAATTTCATTTCTACCGCTATAATCTCACCGCACTAAGAGGAAGTATATGACATTACCCGCTATTCAAATAACATTATTCTGCTGTCGTTGGTTAGGCAATACCTTCTATGTCCATTTTCATCTATGTTTCGTTTTTGGATAGACTAGTATTAGACTGATTTTCAAGCTGCATAAATCTGTAATATTTACAACGTGAAAAGAAAAAAAATAATGGTGTTTCAGAGCAAAATATATTATCTCTTATGTGTCTATGCAAATATACAGACAAGAAATTACTCCTATGTGAAAATGCACATAGAATGTATTGTAATGACTGATACTGAGAACTCCATACCTAATTTCATCAGCTTAAATGAAATATTGAAAAGACATACAGTCACGGACAGAAGTATAATAAGCACAGAGGAATCCCAGACATTAACTTCATGTAGGTATCGAACAATTTTGCTGTTAGGAAACTTCACTCTTTTGTAGTGCAAGATATTACGTACAGGAAACAGGCATCAGTACTGTCATAGTTGTGTATAGCGAGTTCACTTAACCGTAAGTCGAATTTTATTCATACGAATATTCCTTATTTGTGATGTAATTATATAGTACATAAACTGTAATATTTTAAAGCAACAATGTAATGAGTTTTATTATAAATTATAAGTGCCTGTAATGTCTGTTATTAGATTGTTTTTACCCTGCATACTCACATTTAGTGCATTTAGATGACCAGTTATGCCAACCCAAAAAGCAAGATTTGCAAATTTGGAGTCCTGAAAAATTGGTTACGGACGTCTTTTCATTTTCACAAATTCTGAAATAGAATCTCACAGTTCAAAAATCGTTTCAAAACAAGGCGACACGCGTTCCACCTGCCACAACTGTATACCTACCCGCACTTGTACTTCGATGGAGGTTCCATGAGTGCACTGTGCACTCCACCAGGTGTACATACATACATACATACATACATACATACATACATACATACATACATACATACCAACTACGTGCTGAATTGACTTAAGATTGACAACTACCAATTATGTGATGAAATGTGACCTATAATGACTATTTGTTGGTGTTAGGGTGTAAGTTACTAAGTATGTACACTTAACGGCAAAAAGAATGAGCCGCCCACAATTCCTAAGTTCCAGATACTTAACATTGCGCATGCTCGTCTCGTCAAAGCCGTAGTTCACCAGGTAACACATAAGTAAACCATTTAAATTTGCTGTATTTTGTTTAAGAGTCTAAAATATGTTATAAAATCGAATGGATTCTAGATACATCAGGGCCTCTGAAGATTGAAATAATAATAAAATTTATAAATATAAAATCAACCGAAGCGATTATGAACAGGAAAACCACGTATTATGCCGAAACGACATTAACAATCACAGTAGCGTAAGTCGTTATGGCATTGGTCTGTTAAACGAAGTAACGATAATAGCTCGAAGTTCGAATATCCCAATTTTTTTTAATTACAAATTTCCCATCGTATATGTCTCGCAAAGCTATATGTATGTGGCGACATCTATTAAAATATGCCCAAACTCTAATAAATAATAAACTTCCCCCTCTCTTCCAAGCAATACTCCTGTCTGTTATTTTATTCTGCGTCGATGGCGACCAGAGAGATTGGAGTCCCATAATTTTTTTTTTAATCGAGAATGGTGAAATTGTGAATAGTCCCATTCCTGGTCGGCCGCACATCTCTACAAGGGAAGAGGACGCCATGTTATTGAGAGAAGGTGAGAACACCCCTTTAGAACTGCCTCTCAACTCAAGATGCTCAAGATGGCGTCCAACTTTCCAGGTTCCCTACATACCGTGAGGAGACGTTTTAGAGAGCGTGACATACGGTGTCTTCGAGCTGTGAAGAGAGAACATTTGACGATGGAGCATGCCGTGGATCGTCTAGCGTATGTTACTCTCGGACAGGACTTCGATTGGAGAAATGTCATTTTCTCCGACGAGGTAATTGTCTCCAGTAGCAACGATGGACCTGCCCTATTTATAGTATGAATGGCCACCGATACGACGAACGCTTCATGATACGACTTAACAGGTCGGGTCGCGTGAGCGTCGCGAGTTGGCGGTGGATGTCATATGATGGGGCAGGACTTCTGGAACGCATCCACGGTCGGTTTACGCAAAAGTTTACGAACACATTTTAGCAAATGTAATGATCCCTTCCGCCCGAGAACGATATACATAAGGAACACTTTTCTTCCAGTAGGATAATCACCCGGTACACACGGCCAACCGGATTGAAAGATGGTTTACGAGGAGGTCTGATGTCGACCTGATCGACTAGCCTCCAAAATTACTAGATATGAATCCGATTGAAATTTTTTTGGGATGCAGTCAAACGGTCCTACGTTCTAATTGGGCAGAACAACTACCCGTTCGGACATCTGACGAAATGTAGGACAGAGTTCTAGAAGCGTGGAAGGAGATGCCATGAATATAGACCTGTTCCATAATCTTGTGGACTCCATGCCGCGCAGAATGAGGGCAGTTGTTGACGCAGGTGGTTTGTGGACGAGATACTAGTCCTCACCAGAGACCTTTTATTGTTAACATATTAACAAGTTGTTTCTTTTTTGTTTACTTATTTATTTAAATTTGATATCCTTCCGGTTTTTTTAGGATGTGAAAAGGGATTTTTGTTTATACAGGCCAGGTCTCGCCTATTAATAGTCCACAGGTCTTAGGCAATAATAACTTTACAAGGCAGACATAACGAACTTTATGAACAAATTCCATTTCAAATTTAAATGAATAATTTAATTAAAAACTTAAAAAAATCACCGTACCGAGAAGCGAACTCAGAACCTCTGGATCGAATGTCAGACATCTTATTACCATTGGGCCACACACAGCTCATGAGGTTGGCTGCTTTGTAGATGGACGACTTTGAATGAAGAGACATCACAGTAATGCCTTGCAGTGTGTTGCGTTTACACCAGTGAACCGCGCAATAGAACTTAACATTTTTATCGACCAAGAGTCGGCCCATTATTTTTGCCGTTAAGTGTACAGTTTGTGGTAGAAATTTAGATTATCGACTATCAATCACAGGATGAAATACAGTATCATTGACACTTACGTAGTGGAATATCTGAGGTTTTGCGTGTGAAGATAGCAATTAATTAAATTATTTCATAAAGAGAAAGGTCGTTAGAAACCTATGCAAAGTTCAGATTTAGTGCAGATTCCATTATTCATTAGATAGCTTCAGGTGTTTTGACGTTCAAAGCTACAAGTTTGCATAAAAACAGTAATTAAAGACAAACACGCATACTGGTTGACATTCGTTTGCTCGCAAACAACCATGTGCACACTTGTTTGCTCGAAACGTATCTCGACGCACGCACATACGTAAATGCATGGAACACACGCGAAAGACGCGACGTTGGAATCACCTCTCCGAATTGTTATTGCAGGAACTAAGCTCCATAATCTTACTACAGATCTCTTAATAATCTCAGCACTGAAAGATCCGGAGATAGATGCAGCGAGGAAGAATGTGTTTCGAAAGCCATTTGCTAGAACATAGCCTTGTGTATGCAAATTGTTTATACTGTAGCATATGTTTGAAATTGATAAATTAATTTGTTCTTTGTTTTATTTTATCACCCTTTTTTCGTATTGAATTACAAGCGAATGTGGTGTATGGGGGGGGGCATAACTTTAGACACTACCTCTCTCTTACATGCGGGTCTTCCTGGCTGTGTTGTTAGTGCAATGCAGGACCATCGTGGAGACTTCATAGTGCAAGACAGAAAACAAATGCCTTATTTTACTTGTTTTATCACTACAGAATGGTGCTGATGACGACACTAATAAGCCTAATGGTAATCATTACGATGAAATAATAATAATAATAATAATAGTTACAAATGGCTTTAGAGAACCCGGAAGTTCATTGCCGCCCTCGCATAAGCCCGTCAATGTCCCATACTGAGCAAGATTAATTCAGTCTCTACCTGCCATCAAATCTCACCTCCCTCAAATCCATTTTAATATTATCTTCCCATCTACGTCTCGGCCTACCCAAAGGTCTTTTTTTCCTCCGGCCTCCCAAGTAGTACACTATATGCATTTCTGAATTCGCCCATACGTGCTACATACCCTCCCCATCTCAAACGTCTGGATTTAATGTTCCTAATTATGTCAGGTGAAGAATACAGTACGTGCAGTTCTACGTTGTGTAACTTTCTCCATTCTCCTGTAATTTCATCCCTCTTAGCCCCAAATATTTTTCTAAACATCTTATTCTCAAATATCCTTAACCTCTGTTTCTCTGTAAAAGTGATAGTCCAAGTTTCACAACCATACAGAACAACCGGTATTATAACTGTTACATAAATTCCAACTTTCAGCTTTTCCGAGAACAAACTGGATGACAAAAGCTTGTTAACCAAATAATAACATGCATTTCCCATATTTATTCTGCGTTTAATTTCCTCCCGAGTGTCATTTATATTTGTTACTGTTGCTGCAACATATTTGAATTTTTCCTCCTTTTGAAACGATAAATGCCCAATTTTTATAATTCCATTTCGTACTATGTTCTGGTCACGAGACATAATCATATACTTTGTCTTTTCGGGATTTACTTCCAAACCTTTCTCTTTACTTGCTTCAAGTAAAATTCCCGTGTTTTCCCTAATAGTTGGTGGATTTTCTCCTAACATATTCACGTCGTCGCATAAACAAGCAGCTGATGTAACTCGTTTAATTCGAAACCCTCTCTGTTATCCTGCACTTTTCTAATGGAATTTTTTAGAACAAAGTTAAAAAATAAAGGTGATTGAATTAGCCCGCAGTGAATTGGAAAATCATCGGACAGAAACTGGCCTTCACGGACTTTGCTGTACGTTTCACTGAGACGCATTTGCTGTACGTTTCACTGAGACGCATTTTAATTAATCGAATTAGTTTGTTAGGAATACCAAATTCAATAAGATTATTATATAAAACTTTTCTCTCAACTGAATCATATGCCTTTTGAAATCTATCAATAACTCATGTACTGTGCCCTTATTTATACTCCCATTTTTTTCCAATGTCTGTCGAATACAAAAAAGTCTGATCAATAATAGTCAATCTATTACGCTTAAAGCCACTTCGATGATCCCCAATAATTTCATCTGTGGAGTTAATAATCTCAAAAGAATATTGCACAAAATTTTGTATGACGTCAACGGAAGTGATATATTCCTCGAAATTTACCACAAAAATAGGTACAATTCTGGACTCTTTCCATTGTTCTGGTACAATTTCCGTTTCCCAAATAGCAAGTACAAGCTTATAAATTTCGCTAGATAATGCGTTTCCACCCACTTTTATTAATTCTGCTGGAATCTGATCAATACGTAGAGAGTTGTACTTTTTCAACTTTTCTATCGCAATTTGGACTTCCTCATCATTTCTAGTTTGCCTCTGTTACATTTAGCAGTTGCCTAAAATAGTTTTTCCATCTGTTCAGGATGGAATGAGAGTCTGCAAGCAAGTCACCATTCTAATCCTTGATCACGTTTATCCTTGCCTAGTATCCTTTCTTAATTACCTTCATGCCCTTATATGAATCTCTAATGTTTTTATTCTTACTATTTGGTTCTAGTTCATTCAGTTTTTTCTTCAAGAAATAAGACTATTTGAGTTTACACCCGTTCAAAATTGTTTGCACGGCAGTTAAGTTTTTATTCTTAAATGACAGAAAGTAGTTGAAATGAATGTTTTAAGAAAATAAATAACTGGATATACACTTTTGGACCAGGGGAGAAGTGAAAGAATTTTAGGTGACATGAGAGTATAAAATCAGTCTTTCACGAAATCGAAAATTACATGAATAGGCCCTAATTGAATGTAACATGTTTTGAGAATGAACGGAAACAGATGGCCATTCAATCGGCACGGAATACGCTGCACTTCGTAACATAATGGCATTATATTATAAGTCCATTGTGATACCCACCCTTAGTGGTGCCTCTGATTGAAGTTCTGGCTGATATGTACATCTATTGTCGGGCAGTATATCTCACTTGACGATAGGTGTCAGAGGAAGAACAATTTTGTATGCATCTGAAGTCTGACTAGTGTAATATATAACTAATCGGCGATGTATGCAATGGAGGGGAAAAGGAACTGGCCACCCTACCCCATTATCTCCTGGCCTAGTTCCCTCATAAGTGGTGCCTTCTTGGAATCACTTGTGAGATTCAGACTTGTCTTCGGACAGTCGAGTAAACATCAACAATAACCCTTAGTGGGTAGAGTTGTAGACTTAAGATTACAGATCAAGGATTTTTCAAGCGTAAGGGAAGATAGTTTAATGGAGTAGCGACTGAGTACAGTATAGGGTCATTCCATATCAAATCAACAAGGCACTCAACCCGACCGACTCAGATTTCTTTCAAATTTTGAGGGTTTGTTTGACCTGCCGCGCTAACTAAAACTGCCGAGTTTCATATGTCCTGTGCTTTTCGTTTTCTGTCGGTGGCGTTTCAAACAGGGAGAGAAATCACATTTTTGTAAGCACGCCGCTTCAATTAAAATTATATATCTCAACAACATCTCCAGATAAATTTACAAAAATTGGGTGATACATTCTTAATATGTGATAGTTTTTATTACTTATATTGTTTTCTGCATGTATTCAATTACACTAAAAAGACATGGTGAAACAATTTTCATATATTCATATTTAAAAATTCAGGGGTTCTATTTTAATGAAAAAAATATATAGTACGCCTCAATTAGTGATACAATGAACTGATAAGTTTCAACTTGGAATCTTCATAGGTTATAAAGATAAAAATTATTATGTCACAGCAAGCGTAAGCTAACCGTATAAGTCGCGATAATTATGTCCCATACATTCGTTGTATTTAATTATATTTGATCATATTCTTGAATGTCGCTATATAATTTAACATGTAGTACATAATTCGAATTTTTTAAATTATTATCTGAAATAAATTATTGTCACATGGATTTTGTTAAACCTGAAGTTCTGTAAGAAATGCTTGCCTTTCATTGCTGAGATGAAATAGCCTGATCATCTTTCCAGACAGGATGCTGCGTTGTTTCAACTGCATTTTAAAACTGCTTAGCAAGTATAATACCCATCCTAAACAGTAGGACTGTATTAAACTTGTGTTCCAGGCACTGCAGTGGATTTTGCAAATCGAAGTGGAAGCATTTTTTCCTCTTCAGTATAGCCTTTTTTAGTCACATAAACGTTATTAATGTTTGGGAGATGATACCTTGTCCAGTCGTACAATTCCCTAGGTGTAGTTATTTGTTTATCGGATGGTCTCTGCAAACTAGCACAAGCCGCAAACCTTTTAAGTGTCCCACCTACAACGTCGCATGCTCTTTGGCATGCGATATGCAAAAATAATGCAATTCTGTTGGAAATCCAAAATCTTCTTCATGTAAGACTTAATGTGAGGTTCAGGAAATTTTTTCCTATTTTTATACTGAGCAGAGAATCCTTCGGAGAAATACATAATTTTTGTGGTGAATTACAGATGTTAGTTTTAATGACTCCATTAGATATTTTTGAAACAGATGTACAGCTGTAGTGTCATATTTCGGGCAGTGTAAAATTATTACCAGATTTTTAATAGAGACTGTATCGGATGACGATTCGTTATGATCAAAGCTCGGAAGTTGGGGACTTGTGTCTTTGAACGTGGCTAAGCGACCGGACTTAAATGTCAACAAACTCCCGCTTCCAGCACGGAGGTACTGTCAGGTCTGCTATAAAAGTGTTTCCTGGCTGGAACAACATAATGATAATATTATGATAGGTTGAAACATCTAATTTTATAGCATATATATAAATAAACATGCAAAATACATCAAATTTACAGTTCTGCTCTGTACATTTCATTACAGTGTATGACTACATCATTCGAAGATTTTCGAACCCATAAATTCTTCGTCTGTTAGTTAAACATGATTTGAAACGAAGGAAACTTATTTCCATGTCACATGAAGTGACGGGAGCAAACTTTAATTTTTTTATTTTATTTATTTTAACTAGCTACCTAGTGAGTACAAATTGCATTTATAAAATAAAAATGTTTCTAGCCACTACCGTAAGAGTCAGGCTCGTGTACGGTGTGGTCTTAGTGAATAATATAACATAAAATTTACAAGGACAGTTTACTAAATACAGTAATTAACTTAATTCAAACCAATAAGTACAACACAAGAGCAAGAATAAAGAAGAAAGGGAAAACGAGAGAAAAATACACATTTAATATAAATTGACAATCCGACAGAAGCCAGTGATATTCAATAAAAACATGAATATAGTCGATAGAAATAAAAGGTAAAAAAAGTACATTTGTTACTATTATATATCATGGATAATTTTACAAAATTCTTTTTTAAAAGTTTCAATTTTAAAAAATTTCAAATTTGGAAAATGGTTTGAAATTTTATTATAAAGTCTTGGGCCTAAATAAAATACTGAATATTTCACTGTCACTGTTTCCTGTTCGATTTTCAGCAGAGCTCGTATCTGAGAAAGATAAGTATATCCTAAATTTTTCTCGCAAATAGTTTTCAATTAGTGTATCACTACTAGGGAAGGTCCCTCTACGACTTGATCCATGGCTATGGACAAATTCTCCATCAATTTAAAGGACTGCAATGTCTTTCAATGAATGCCCGTTTCCAGCTCTAGTTTATGTGTGGTACAACTTACAAGATATAAACTCTGCATTAGAAGAAAATAATGTATCTCCTCAGAATTCCTCCACGAAATTCTGTACCTAAAATTTAAGAAATGCATTTTCAAACTTCCGTAACACCCATTCGAATAACACGTATTTTCTAATTCCTCAAACAGACCGTTTACCTGTAATTCTCTTAATGTCATTGGCTTCGACGTGACATAGTTTATTCGTTCGTCTTCTTGCCATTCGATGTGACCACTTTCTTAGTACAAACGACTGTCCCTGAGCACTTGCAGCGTGAGCTTTGTGTACGTTATGCCTGTAACCTTACTCAAGCACACGACACACAAGTCCCCAAGATCCGAGCTTTGGTTATGATATATTAGCCTATGAAAGTATGAATGGTTGTCTGCACATTAGTCCTGTGATATGACTGAATTTCACATTGGATTACGAAATAATAGTTTTCACCGAAGTCGCATAACACAACAAGCAGACATGGCTGTAGAAATGATTTCATATCACGTAGAAACTTACTTTGTTCAGATGATATAAATGAGTGAGTCAGTAAATCACCAAGTTTGTCCAAGAGACAGTCGAAAAATTTGTCTGTGGGTTTCATTATAGTCTCAAGCGTTGATCGGTCAGTCGTCATCCACTGCTTGTAGGTCACTGATTCACTGCAGTTTTATACGAAACATTTCTCTAAACCCACTCTTATTTTGAATGATTCAGGACATTCTGTACATTTCCTGAACAAGCAATTTATATGAGGAAGATTGCACACCATAGTAGCCAAGAAATGTTAAGTTGGAAAGTATAAAGAAACATTTTCTTGAAATCCACGTAGACCTGAAACTTTAATAAATTGCTTCCGGCATAAGTTTTACATTCTGATAGGACACAAACACAGACAGTATAGTCCACTAACTCCAGCTAGAATACAATTTCATGGTCAGGGTTAGAATTTTTAAACACTGCATATAATTAATTTCTGCTCATGTGATTTACTCCCTGATTGTTCAATCACAACAAATATTTCTTACCAGGCATCATTCTGCTTATCTCGTCAGAACAACAGAATTCTTTAAATTTACCGGCAACAGCCGCGAGCAAAGGTTTTCCAGGTTTCGGATTTGGTGAGCACAAAATTCCCTTTCCCTTTGCCAGGACTTTGGCTTTCCGAATTATGTATTCGAAAGCTGAAAGAAACTCTTTTTTTTATATTATTTACGCTGCAGCTTTTAGGAAGTAGTGTTAAAATGGTGATTTTCTCACTTTCACCTGAATTTTGAAAATTTTCCTGCAACTGAGACAAAATTTCAGAATCAGAAAGGTCCTGGTTCCTCGGCATCTTTATATCGAAGACTTTGTCTTTTACAATATTTTCAGATATCTGTCTCTTATATTTCTCTTGTTGTAGCCTTTCTTGTTTAATAAGGAACACACCTTGGTCAAAAAGACTTGTATTTAATGAACTTACATTTGCTGTAGAGTCGACGTATTCTTCATTACTAGAGTCATTATGAGGATTCTGCGTAATAGCATCATATTATATTTTTATTTCTTTGCGACACATAGCGCACACCTTTTGTTCCTGTTTTAAATCAGGAAATACATTAAGCATCCACGATATAACAATTCTTAAATTTTTCCTCTAATTACAGTGCCCTGATTTCTCGAAGGGATTGCAGCAAACATAGGCCTATAACTTAAAACGCGACTCCATTACATCGCACAAAACTACCACATACTACGAAAACTAACGACACTGCACTTGAAACAGATTGCACGTTTTGTATAAATTGAATACTGTATAAACTGCCACTCATGACGGCCTGACAGATCGATGACGCAGCTTATCAGACAAGTACGAACTCGTGCGCATGCAGTGTTGGTGTAAGACGGGGTTAGGTGCTACAAACCAATACATTGATATATTTTTTACTGATATTCCTGAAACGTTTCCAAAATGAAACTTACATCAAGGGGAGAATACTCTTACCTCTATAACATACATTTTTCGCGAAATAATTTATGTCCCGCATTTATAGATATTCAATGTTAAAATGTGTTTCACGTGACTATTCAATAAAGAATTCATTACTTTGATGCAAACCTATTTTTATTGAAACGTATGATCCCTTAGCTTTAAAATAAGCCCAAGTTTAAGATTCTACCTCAATTAGAAGAGAAGTTATGAATTATTTTTGTTGACATAGTATGCGACATTTTTACATTTTTTCTCATATTGACAGAATTGCTGTAGGGATACCGTGCATTATTGAGGGCTAAAATTTTACATAATTACTTAACTTAAGGTTCTTTACCATCCTACCAAATTTAATGAAAATCTGAGGTGGTCGGGTTGAAAAGTCCTCCTTTTTGTGTTGATTTGACATGGAATGCCCCTATATGGTCTTATTAATGTATGATAAAATGCCTAGGCCAGCGATATCAAGGTTCTGTGTGCGATCAAGCGCTCACTGGTTGCTTATGAATCAATTCTGCGGGCAGCAGCAGTGAATAAGAAGGGGTGAGCAAAGTGAACTCTATTGGCCTATCACTGCAAGATGAATTAAACTGTTTTTAAATAGTAGATACCGTGTTACATTCATACAAGAGAACAAGAAATCAGAACATGTTTTGTAGAGTGTACCTCTCCAATAAATGCAAATAATTATAAAATAGTAGGCTACAATAAATACTAAACATAGCTTCTCCTTAACTTATATAGTTTCAGATAATAGCTAGGATATAATTAATTTTTATATAATTATCTAATAATCCTACTAGTATTAAGAACACTGTTTTCCTGTTTTAAACTTACCAACACAGAAGTGAAAGAAATTGCAGATCATTGTGCATACGGAAAAATGAATAGTAGGCCTGCAAGAAATAATAAACATAGTATATTTTCTTTATCTTAGCGGTTTTAGATAATGAGGCCTACCTAATTAATTGTTATGTAACTGTTACATACTTAATGTACTTATTATATGAACAGCACATTTCTAGAAACAAATTAAATTCGTGTAATAGGGATGTGTTTTTTCTTGTTTTTGTCGATACCAATCTTCTCATGTCAGGCGAAATTATGTTTCCTGCAGCATGACGTAGCATAGCACGCTTATTATCATCTGATAATCTTGGTATTAGTCTGTTTTGTGAGGTTCATAAGTGAGGAAAATTTCTCACATACGTGCTTACTGCCAAATACAGAAATAATTTGCTTCGCAAATATTCGTACCCTGGATATATTACCCGGCAAAGCGAACCTCCAACTTGGCTGTTCACGCAATTCAAAGAACCTGAAGAGAACTTTTCCTCAGCTTAACCAAAAGACATCACAATGGTAAGGAACATTTTCAAACTGAAAATCTATGGATGACATATATTGACAATTTTAGACAGAATTCGTAACGAGTCTACGCTATTAGTATCATACTCTTTTTGTACTTTATTCTGTAAACTCAAATGCAATGCAGTGCAGAAGAACCCTACAGTATATCTAAACATACATTCATTACTATTTAAAGCAACGAAATTTCAATACATCATTATGTACATCAATTAATAATTTCAGGCGTTTCACATTGCTTCTCTTTGTAACTAAATGCTTTCCATATACAGTGGATACAAAAAGTATTTGCACACCCTTGGTTTTTTAATGTTCAAAGAAATAATAACGATGATTTTCTGAATACAAGTTTAGTAAGTAGCAACATGGAAAGAACAACTTATATAATCAATAAAAATTAGATATAGTTACAAAATAAAATTTCAAACTAAAAACTGCATTTTTAGATGTCAAACAAAAGTATTTGCACAGCCAGTAAATTAAATAATAAACTCAAGCAAACTAAAGAAGTCTCTCTCAGTACTTTGTGTGCAATCCATTGGCTTCAACCACGGCTTCTAGTCTTCGTGGGATGAAGTGCACTAACTTTTTTGTTGTATCGGGTGGAATTTTAGTCCATTCTTCCATAAGAGCATTAAGAAGATCTGTCTTGTTTGATACGCGGTGTTTTCTGATTTCTTTCCCCAATAAGTGCCACAAATTCTCAATTGGATTCAGATCACGTGATTGAGGTGGGGTCACAAGCCTTCTGTGTGTTATACAACAACCACATCTTTATTATTTGAGCAGTGTGGTTGGGGTCGTTGTCTTGTTGGAAATAATAATTTTCAATTTTTCTGCGCTAAGTAAATTATGGCGCAACAGCTCAGCTCGATATACATTCTGGAATTAATTATTCCATGAATTATTGCTAAATTTCCCACCCCAAAGGATTCCATGCAACCCCAAACCAAGATATGACCGTCATCGTGTTTTACTGTGACTGTAAGATTTTCCTTTTTCAGTTCCTGATTAAGTCTCTGCCACACTGACTTCCTTTCATCAGAACCAAATAGATTGTACTTGCCCTCGTCGGAAAAAATAAACTTGTCCCAAAATTCCAGGGGGCTTATCTTTGTATTCTTTAGCGAAATCCAACCGTTTCTTCCTATTGGTTTCACTAAAGTAGAATTTTTTTTTTTCTCGAAGTTCGGCCTTGGAATTTAGTACCATGCTAAACATTCCTGATAGTCTGAAGACTAACCTGTTTGCCCAACGTTGTAGAAATGTCAGCAGCTAAGGTTACAGCGCTTCGGAATGGATCTTTGATGACAGTGTGAACTATTTGACGTCTCTCCCCAAGTGAAAGAATTTTTGGTCTTCCTGTTCGCGGTTTATTGACTGTTGTTCCAGTCTCCTCGCACTTCTTGCACAAATAACACAGTAGAAAAAGGCAGGGACAGATCTTTTCCAAATTTACGGCAATTCTGGCCTTGCCAAAGTTGAAAAACAATTCTACCCCGCACGGACTCTGGTAGCTCTTATGCTTTCGGACTCATGTCGCTTATTGGTGTTCTATCCTTCAATACACATACTAATCCCCACTATAACATCAAATATTTCATTTGATGTGATTTAGCAAATAAAATAGGACTTGTGCATTGAGAGTTTTAATGTGCAAATACTTTTTTTACTACAAGAAATTACAGTTTTCTTATCATTATTTCAATTTGTAGCTGTACGCAATTCTTATCAAGTACATAGCTCTTAATATTACTACTGTTACCTGTTACAATTGTATTTATAAAATTTTTCTTGATCTTTATTTAAATATTAAGAAAAACAAGGGTGTGCAAATGCTTTTTGTATCCACTGTATCTAAAATTTACTGAACGACTTCTTCCTCAATGTCTATGTACAACCCTTAAGTTCATCAGTGACTGCATGCCTAATGTGATCAGAACAGCGCATACGGGCCATGATGCACTCTTGCGCTCTCTTTGACATCACTGGCCTAGGCTATCAAATCAGGACAGAATACGCTACACTACTGTACGTCACACAATTGGACGGAAGAGAGAATAAAATTTTGTGTATAAATAGCACGTGTGTATATATATATATATATATATATATATATATATATATATATATATATTCACATGTATGTAGGTATATGTACATGTATGTATGTTATGTGTATAAGAATGGTATATATATTATGTACTGTATATATGCATGGTAGGTATATTATGCGTATATGCATGGTATTTATTTTATTTTATTTTATTTTATTTATTTATTTATTTATTTAACCTGGTAGAGATAAGGCCATCAGGCCTTCTCTTCCCCTCTACCAGGGGATTACAACTACAATATAAAGAATACAATTATAATTATAATTAGAATTAATATTGAATTTACAAATACAATAACAATCAAAGTGCTAAAAGAGTTAACAGACTAATAAAAGCTAGACAGTTCATTGTAAAAATTAAGAAGAGCGAATTTTTTTTTATGTGTTATGTTTATATAGGGTGGAAGTGAAATAACCTTGCAGATTGAAAGGGGCGATAGGGTACACGTAAATGAAAAGAAAACCTATGTTACGTTTTGTGATTAATGCACTGTTAATTAGAAAATGAAGTTTGAAGTTTCAGCGGTCCGGCAACATCGTCGATAATACGCTCTACTCGTGATACAGACGTAAGAGGTCAATGAATTCGGTAAGTCTCGGTACGTAATCTACTTTCTGCCAAGACGTTGCCACACGGCGCTTCATGCAATGATTTAAATTTATTGAAATACGCCAGAAGGATAAATTATTCTTTATTAGATTTCGTATCGGTATGGGAAAGAATCATTATTCTATTTGCAATAGTTGCCGAATAAGAGATTGTCAAACATTTGGAAAAAAAAATTCTGAAAAAACTATGAACTTCCCACTAATATGATATAGTTTTTTATTACCTACAACATGAGCTATTCGCTCTGGAAGTCTGCAAGACTACTTCACTTCCACTCTGTATGTATGGTAATATGTAGGGTTGCCAGCTTTCAAGTACTGCTAGGCTGGATTAAATCCTCATCCACAAGGACTGAGCAACAACCCGATTGTTTAAATTCAGTCTACTTTATATCATCTCACAAGTGAACAATATTTCACGTTCATAATCTTCTCCCTAAGGGTAGGCCTTCCACAGGAAAACTAGCGTTCTCCAATCGTTTCCTATTTTACGCCTTCTGTCCACACCTGTGGAGTAACGGTTAGCGCGTCTGGCCGCGAAACCAGGTGGCCCGGATTCGATTCACGGTCGGGGCAAATACCTGGTTGAGGTTTTCTCTCAACCCAATATGAGCAATTGCTGGGTAACTATCGGTGCTGGACCCCGGACTCATTTCACCGGCATTATCATCTTCATCTCATTCAGACGCTAAATAACGTAAGATGTCGATAAAGCGTCGTAAAATAACCTACTAAAATAAAATAAAAATTTCCCCCTTCCTCTTAGTCTCCACATACGATCAATTATCTTAATGTTGTGTATCATCTGATATTTTCTTCTGCCACAAACGTCTATCAAGCCACCGGCGTAGCTCTGTCGGCTAAGGCGCTTGCCTGCCGATCCGGAGTTGCGTTCGGGCGCAGGTTCGATTCCCGCATGGGCTGATTACCTGGTTGGGTTTTTTCCGAGGTTTTCCCCAACCGTAAGGCAAATGTCAGGTAATTTATGGCGAATCCTCGGCCTCATCTCGCCAAATACCATCTCGCTATCACCAATCCCATCGACGCTAAATAACCTCGTAGTTGATACAACGTCGTTAAATAACCAAGTAAAAAAAAGTCTATCCCGTTCATAATTCGTTCCATTGATTTTGACTTTTGAAAAACTGTTACACATATTATTAAACATGTTATAACACGATATTTTTTATAAATCTGTGTAATTAGTTTTTCGGTAGGTTTTCCTCTCCCACAACCGAGAATCTAGAAGCACACAAACTTTATATATATTTTTTGGCACACTAAGGAAGTTTCAGCTGGAATGAAACCAGGTCCAGTTTATTAAGTTCAAATCCTACTCCTCCAAGAATGAAGTCTGTTGTCTTGTACACATATGAATTGGCCAAAATGCATAAGTGGTTACTGTTTCCTGTGTTTCTTATGCTCCAGATAATAACAGTTATAAAGAAAAATGTGTAATCCTTATGATCTTCACGAGCTTCACACCAAAGAACATTAGAAAGGTCAAATGTAAATAGTAACGTCTTTCCCTTCTCAAATGCGAATTCTCTGCAAGCGTGACATGCATGGATTTGGAACACTTCCAAAGCGTTCGCCAAGCACCTAATTCGCTGTGCGAATATTCCGCAAGAAAATAAGTGTATATCCTACTAATGACTCTGCCAACTGCTATCACTGTGATAGTTCATTTGAATCTACAACAGACGAGTTCAATTCAAACTTCGTTCTTTAATATTCCTCTGCAAGACGTCTGAAATTGTGTTCTTAAACGTTTATGGTATATACGGTTTGTTACGGGAAATAGTACTAGGCCTACCACCAATCGATTCTTTACATAGGTTTTGGTTATCATTTGTGTTAGTTTCATTTTAAGTAGGCCTACTATAATATTTTTTAATGAAGAACCAGTATCATACAGTTTTTTAGAAAAAAAGGCTGATACGGGTGGTCTGAAGCACACGGTATATCTTATATATAAAAGTCAATGTGGTTATGTATGTACTCTATAAAAATCTACACGCTTTGCCCGATATTTGCCAAAGTTTGTACATTTAACTTCATAACCAGGACAAAAACATAGGCTACATTAAAAATTGAACAATGTTTACTGGAACTTTTTGCTTCTATTATTGTATACTTTCAACCATTTCAGTTTTCGCTATTAATTTTGATACTCTATATATAGGCTATTTGTGCAATGGAAGGGATTAAACAAAGAATTGCACGCATATGAAAAGAAATTCAGGGATACTTTTGCCATGTTGCTAATAGGCCTATAGTATGTGAATGTACGTACGTAAGCCCACTGAAAATAAGTGTATTAATTCTAAAGATATAATATGTTTATCAAAATATTGTTCATGTCCATGTGTTATTGCGAAATAACTTCTGTATAATCATGAAGCCAGTGTAGTAACCCTATGTATGTTAAGCCTACTGGGAAGAACAATCTCTCATATATTATTCTTTAAGTCCAAAAATTATTTATTGCGAGATTATATTGTATTCTGTATACATACCGGTAATAAAAATGATATATTTAATTTATTATGTATTTGTAAATGTCTGTTTTCAAGTCATATTAAAAATACTAGGCATGATATAAGCGGGCGTTCAGCGGTCAAGAGGTGAAAAATCCTCATGTATGTATGTATGTATGTATGTATGTATGTATATATAATTCTTTGCTGTGACCTATAAAGAGATACATTTTAGCTCACCAAGGGGGTTGAGAATAGAAACATGGGAATTCCCTATTTAACGGCAACTCTCATCAAACGTCAAGTGAAAGCATACACAGACAGGAAATTACATGAAATGTATGTCACCACAGCTTCAGAGTAATGTAGAACATTAAGTCAACGCTTTATAGACGTAGAGGGACCGAGGGGGTATGTTTTTGTTCAACTAAACTTCAAGACAATGCTAATTAAAAACAAACAAAAACAGTTGAATGTAAGGCACATGAGGACATGGCTTTTCTTTTCGGTGCCTGATCTTCAGCTGTTTTAAATTGAGTTAACCCTGGCAGGCATTTTTTACTAAGAAGGTAATTAATTCATGAAAGTGACGGTATGTAAAGATTCATCTTTTGGAACATGGAAAGCTTAGTAAAGACAATTATTCGTTTTTGTTTTCTATAGTTGGAGTTGCCGAGATCTCCGTAAGTCTAGAAGCAAAAAGAAAAACCCGGGCAACGGCGGATGCTCTCAGCTAATATATGATCCTTTTTCATGTTTCATTTGACTACAGTTGTTTGAATAGCTAGAACTATCTATGGAATGAGTTCGGTGGACCTCGTGCACTTTTTTTTTTTTTTTTTTCAAATATCAGGCATAATGGGCCCAACAAAATAGTTCACCTCTCAGATCTTGTTACTACCGTGAAAGAGGAATCTGTATATACAGAGTGTTCGAATGAGTGTGTGACAGACTTTGGGGTGTGTTATGTGGTGTCAAATGGAACAACTTTTACTTATAAATCCATCCTGTGACGCTACTTATAAATCCATCCTGTGACGCTCTAGTACAAAGGTACATAACCTTGAAAACAGTTTCACTCATGACTATTATTCAATTATGGTGAAGAATGGGTGGAACGGAGAAAAATTCTGTTCGGCATCGGAATTCGAACCCGGGTTTTCAGCTCTACGTGCTGACGCTTTATCCACTAAGCCACACCGGATTCAAATTCCGATGCCGGATTGAATTCTTCTCAGTTTAAGTACCACCTCTCTCTTCCCCTCTTGTTGCCTACCCTCATATACCGTGTATATATTATTCAATTAGCCTAGGGTTTTTTTTTTTTTTTTTTTTTTTTGTTTGCAGACTGGGATGCGTGGAACCAGAAAATAATTACTGTTTTGTTTAGGTGACTCCATCTCTTCTTTATTTACAACTCAAGTACGTACAATTTTCCACATAACAAATGTACTACGTACACAAATTACAAATGATTACATGTTAGTACATTTTTACAAAAGGAAAAAGGAGAACATTTAAAACTAACAAAACGGCTATGCAGTACAGTAGACAAATGAATGAAAGTTTACACAAAGATACATATGTACGTATCGCATTCCTTTAGCGTAAGCTAAATAATTCGTATAAGAGCAGCTGGCTACGGACTGGAAGGTTCGGGGTTCGATCCCAGGTGGTGACAGGATTTTTTCTCGTTGCCAAACTTTCAGAACGGCCCCGAGGTTCACTCAGCGTCCTATAAAATTGAGTACCGGGTCTTTCCCGGGGATAAAAGGCAGTCAGAGCGTGATGCCGACCACACCACCTCATTCTAGTGCCGAGGTCATGGAAAGCATGGGGCTCTACCTCCATGCCCCCCAAGTGCCTTCATGGGATGTTACGGGGATACCATTACCGTTTACTGAAATCCCTTTGTATTACGCTCAACAGGTTGCTGAAATTGCAGGCATTTAATACAGAAAAGAGATTAGTTAAAACTGTCATGGGAAAAACTCGCTGCTTTCAACGGTATGTAGCTTCGTACTGGAGCGTCGCCGGATATGGGTTTATAAGCAAAAATTGTTCCATTTGATACCATCTATTAATCTCAAAGTTTGTCACATGGTCACCCGAACAGCCTGTATAGGTTCGAAACGATGGTGATGCTAAATCCTAGCATACATTGGAACCATTAGCACTACACTATGAATTCAGACCGTTAGGAAGGTAGTTGTAAACTGTGTTGTTTTCTGTGAACATTCAGCCGTGCATAACAGTGTGGATTTAGAACTAGTGACCACTAATTCTTGAAGAGCTCTACTTGTACATTGCGTGGCTTTATACGTTGATTCTTGTGGAGGTGGTAGAAGTTAGAGGGAAATTACAATCAAAGGAATAATTAAGTTTGAAGATAAAATTAGTCCTAATACCAACGATTCCTTTTCGTCAGTTTATTCTGTATAATACAAGGAATCATATTAAACCGTTGACTTTTGTTGGGAGTAAAATGCCATTGTGTTGTTGATTTCGAGAACCCATTAATTTTTACTAGAAATTATGACTCGTGTGCATCACTCCCAAATAAATTGACTTTTGATATTGAACATAAACATAATTCAACCTATAGTTCAGTAGAAATCGATGTACACAGATGGACGTCATGCATAAAACCACTTTTTAGTATCTGCTATACGGAAAGTGTGCTTTCGTGGAAAACTCGAAATCATTTTTGTAACACCAGAGTAATTTATTTTTGTACTTCATATAATAAGAAAATAAAATCTTAAACATTGGTAAAAGACGTTGAAAACATCCAAAGACATTTTGAACTGAAAGTAGATTTTATTTGTAATGAGCAGGGAACGGATTTATATGGACTAAAAATATATGAAATATGTAAATATATATGTAGTTATTTTTACCAAAATATGGAATTAAATATGGATTTTTACCAAAATATGGAATTAAATATGGACTTAAAATTATAAAAAAATGACTATGTACGTTAAATATTGGTACATTTTAATCAAACTAAACAAAAAATATAATGGACGTACCTTATCTTCCAATGTAGTTTCAACAAAACACAATTTTTATTGTCTGTTACCATAACAATAGGTTACAAACATTTCTTTCAAGTGCTGAAAAGTGAATCTTCTTCTATTGTCTCTGAGGATAGATTTATACTGACTAAAAGAGCGTTCGACGTCACAAGAAGTAACTGGTACATAATTCAATTTCACAATGTCTGCTGGGGATAAGTCCAAGTTAATCTTCACTGTTGATTCACCACTCATCACAGCAACAACCTTTTGTAGTTCTTCATATCCAGGGTTTTTTGAAAGTACAGTGTCCACCTTAGCTCTTACTGCATCTGCAACTTTACCTCTACCACGATTCAGTTGTTCCACAGTACTATTTATAATTTCAAAACTTTCAGATAGTGAAAGGTGCCTATTTTGGAGACTTTTGAGCGTTTTTATGATGCATGAAAATGTATGCTGAATGTGAGCTAAGTCATTCTTCACACTTATGTCACAGGTAACTGTTTTCGCAGTATCAATTGAGACTGCATCTTCAGAGTCCAATGCAAGGAGAACATTGTTAATAGAGTCTATATGTTCGGCATAATATTCAACTGCTTCTAGCCATGTACCCCATCTAGTTAAAATTGGCTTTGGTGGCAATGGAATTTCAGGGTACATTTCTTTCAACACGTTAACTCTACTGGGAGCTTTGAGAAATACTTTTTTCACTGATGAAATCAACAAATCTACTTTAGGGAAATTGTCTCTGACCACTTCTGCCACACGATGAAATGCATGCGCCACACAAGTAAAATGAGTCAATTTAGGATATACAACAGATAATGCTTGTCCAGCTTTGACCATATAAGGGGCAGCATCGCTAATAAAGAATAACACATTATCGTACATAATACCCTTTGGCCACAGGATACCCATAGCTTCGTTGAACAGTTTAACTATAGTTTTGTTATTGCACTTTTCTAGAACATCACAATGTAAAAGAATTCGTTCAGAATATTGTTCACTTAACAAACCGATAACTACATTACCAACAAGTCTACCTTCTTTGTCGGGAGTCTCATCAATGGAAACCCAAATTGAACTATCTTTAATTTCATCTCTTATCTTCTGTATTGTCTCATCGTAGATGGATGGAGCATACGTCTTCCTAAGTGTTGACTCATCCGGGATTGTATGTTGAGTATATTTTTCAAGGAATTCCCTGAAGACCTTATTCTTTAGTTTGTAGAGAGGAATATCAGCAGAGATGAGAGAACGGCACAGGTCGATGTTAAACTCAGATCTTACATTCGATGTTGTTGGTTGTGTTAAAAACAATTGTCTCTGCTTGGAATTTAGTTGTTTGTTGGCCTGATGTTTACTAGTTGTAATGTGTTGTTGCACCAGGAACTTTTGTGTAGATGATACTGCACACTGACACAAATTACAAAATAATATTTTATTGTCAGTTGATAAACCATCTTCTTTAAATTCTGAAATGTAACTTGTTAGTTTTGATTTTAAATTGACTGAATGACGTACTTTTGGCATATTTACCGTCTTTATAGTATGATTTACAAAACTGAACCTATGTGTACTCTGACTGGCATTTAACTGTTGAGCTGCACAACTGAAGTCTGTTAAAAATTTTAAATTAAATTAATACAGTTTTGTAACTTACTTTCCCATTGTTGATAGGACTGCTAATTTTCAAATAACTCTGATGTTAAAGGGATTACTGAACATGTGTTTAAATCTCTATTGTTGAAATGTATTTTTAAAAGTTAATGGAATTTTGTTTTGTTTTATTGTTAAACCTAATATAATATGGACTGTTTTATATGAAATATGGAAAATATATGGAAATTAACGAAAATATGTACTAAACTCTAAAATATGGAAAAATATGGAAAATAAAAGTAGGATTTTTCAACCCTACACATTGTGAAACATAAAGATAATGCAAAATATAAATTATATTAGCTTTATAAGTAAATATGTATTTACATATAAATCCTTTCCCTGGTAATGAGTATTAAATGCATAATTAATTACGTCGGTTCTTATAATTTATTATTATTACTGCTGCTGTTGCTTGATATTATTACGAGTTACGTTTTTAAAAGTATCTTTTATGTAAAGGGACTTGAATGTCAGTAGAGTTTACGTCATTCATTGCGTGTTTTTAGACCATTTAACATTTTCCAGTATTACACAAGATATAATAAGAACATGGAAACTAAAATGTCATAGACCACATGATAATTAATATTGTGTAAGAAAATGGCTATGTCGCAGAGGAAGAAAGTTTTATCCGTTACTGACGTTATAATCCATAATGATGTTTGCGTTTCACCGAATGTCACACTGAGTTTTAATTGCCTTGTGTTTGTTGGAGTCGTCAGCTTCATGAATTCAGAGACAGCAATGTGTTATAATCTTCATAGTGTTGTTAGCAGACATCATGAGCAATTAATAGAATATTATAAATTAATTACAGTTGAGCTCTTAAAACAACTATTTTTTACTACCACACTAGAAATTTATCTCATATTGTTCATGCATTAGCCAATATGAATATGTAGCCGTACGAAATTTCTGTTGTAAATTTTATTTATACAATGGTCGACGTCATTTATTGCAACAGCATTCCATGGATTTCGTGTTAAGAAATAGTCATTACATGCATTGGAATACTAATTGCCATGTTCAGTAGATTCAAACACTTCTGTAAATTGAATTCGATTCACCAACATTCAAGCAGGTCCAAAATATGTTAATTTGACTCCCAAATACTAAACTCGTGCTACGTACTTTGATTATTAGCATTGTAATTATCACGTCCACAAATTGGGGTCCTTCAGAAAAACGTTTTAGCTCTTAGCTTGTATTTGTTTTCTAAATTGTATCCAGGTTTCTTTATGATAGAATTTCGCTTCCAAATAATGTACAGCGCAATGTTATAATATTTTAAATACTTCTCTATAATTTCTGTCTGTTTCATTTTTACCTAGGAAATAACTATATGAATTTCGTTCAAATGCTAGCGATTTTGCTGCAAGTCTAAAAGAGATTCTATACGGAAATAGAAATGTCTCTCTTCCGCAGGCAGCATGTTTATATCTAGAGACCAGGGTTCGATTTACAGGAGGGAATGTCTTATTTGTTACTCAAATAGATTTATTCCCCTTGTCTATTCAGAAGACTTACAACTTGGAGAATTGTGTCCCTAATGAAATATGTGAAATATTCGCAACGCTTCAGAATTTTTATCTATCTTTGTCTTCAGTTTAATAAATACCTACAATTACGATCGTTTTTCCACCCTTTTTATTCGCCCGTAAACGAGGTATTTTCAACTTTCGAAGCGTTGTGAGATTTTAATGTACAGTAGTGGCAAAAAAAAAAAAAAAAAAACCGGACCGACCCGTGTAGCTGATTTCAGAGCCTTGTTCACTCCAGAGCACGATAGACTGGTAACTAAGACTTTCGCGTCTTGATTTTACAAAAGACGGCCATTAGAATTTTACGTAAATCAAACTATCTGAAACATTGTCGGCCACTTTTCAGACAATCACGGATTTTAACAATCATAAATTTGTATATATATGATCTAGTACTTGACACTCGACAATTACTCATTAGTAGCCAATATACATGATCATGAAATTAGAAATAGTGAACAAATTAATATTCCATATTGTAGATTACACAAGAGCAACACAAACTTTTTAATTATGGGGATGAAATTATATAATAAGCTCCCAAGTCAATATTATAAATTACCAATCAATAGTTTCAAAACTAGATTTTACAATTGGTTATTAAATAATCCTTTTTATTCTGTTGCTGAGTTTTTCAACACAAATTTGTATGAAATTGTATTTAATAAATAAGTTTAATTGCAATTTAGTTAGTTTTCTTCAATTTAAAAGTTTCAAATGATTTCATGTTTTCATTGTATTACTTAAATTTTACTGTTTCTGTTATTAGTGTTTTTTTTTAATTTATTTATATGTTTTTTCAATGTATTCTGACGAAGCCTAAAACTGTATGTCTAATGGCCAAATAAATTGAATTGAATTGAATTGAATCCTGCCGCGATATTTTACTACCTAATTAACTTATTATTCCCAGAACATGAATTTTACCAGCAATCGAAAAGTATTGGGAATAAATTTGAATAAGGAACAAAAAAAATGTTTCCTTCCCAGGCAGGATTCGAATCACAAGTGTCTTAGTTACCAGTCTATCGTGCTCTGGAGTGAAGAAGGCCCTGAAATCGGCTACAAGGGTCGGTCGGTTTTTTTGCCATTACTGTACTTCAATAGCAATTGAGAAAATAAACAATATCCCTTCTGAATAATTCACCACGAGTTTCTCCTTATTTTTAATGATGCTATTTGCTATTATAATTAGGATTTATCTTGAAATATACTGACAGCATGATAAGGGAGTGAATGTTTAGTGTTGTTTTGGAAACAAGCACTGCATAAATCGTTGTAGATGATGAATGATGATACAGTGATGATGACGATAATGATGGATAGACATAGGATGTTTAGATAAATGAATATTTTATATCAGTGAACAGTATAAGAAGTTCGCGTTGTGGCCATGTGGATAGCGTGCTTCCCAACTAAGCGGTTCTATTCCCGGCATGAGCAATGGAAGATACTTATGTCCATAGGTAGGAAGTTCGTATCAAAACAGTAATTTCAGTTGAGTATAGCGAAGAGTATAGATGTCAGCCGCGCTTTGCCCTGCTCCCGCTCGCTACAGACGATAATATACAGTATGTTCACATAAACAACGCACAGTGGCATTCTGTGGAGTTGTGTACAGTCGAGAATAGTTTGAAGAATATTGTTATTTTATAATAATATTTTAGGTTCTGAACAAAGTGAGCTATTTTGTTATTATTGTATTATTTATGTAATGTTACTATAATGCATGATTCCAAGAAAGTAAACTCATCTGTTACTAAATAATTATGCAAACAGGAGTGTGTAACACGTTTAGTTTTTCCCGGATTACTTTTCGTTAAATGTTGATGTCTCGTACTGCTATGTATGCCTATTCGGTTGCGTTACAGTCAAAGTTCAACATCGGAATTACGATACGTTACTTCCTAGCCGTCATTATAATAGAAATGAAAAATTTTTTTGAAAACAATTATAAAAAAAGGTAAAGGTATCCCCGTAACATGCCATGAAGGCATAGGTTTAATATTATATATCAACATAAGAGGTGCACTATTAGATTCACAAAGTAGTTGTTCATCTGATTATAGGAAGATGTACTGTATCATGTTTCAGATTTGCTCCAGTAACGTCTTGTGACTTAGAACGAATATTTTGAGAGTACAAATATTGTTTTTTTTTTTCATTTTGATAAAATAAAAATGTTTATTGTTATTTGTTATAATGAAGCTAGAATCATAATTGTATATTTTATATGTTATTTTTATTTGTATGAGTAAATTATTTTATATTGGGAGTTACAAAGTTTATAATGACAAATTATTGTTTTTTTTAAATATTCGTTTATTATTTTCTTGTTCGTTCGTTCGTTCATTCATTCATTCATTCATTCATTCATTCATTCATTCGGAGATTTTTCACCTGAAGATGAAGGCGGATTGGCTCTCAAAACATTTTGCTCTTCTTGCCCCTCCCCTCTTGAGCATTTGGAAAGTCCAATCCATAGCTCTTCTGAATGAGTTCTACTTAATTATGTACTTTTAACGTTCACGTAGATTCGCAATGAACAGAGGTGAATTATTTCCTTTTCATTTGTCTCTTCTTTCCTCTGGAATTTCGTTTGTGGTTGTGTGAAAACCTCATTCAGAATGAGTGTATTGTTAAAAATTAAGAGCTTTCCAAAAAGAAAAAAGTAGGTTCTCCTTTGTCATGTCTTTCTCATCCTTTATGTTCAGCAGCGGTGCAGATCACAATTGTCTCGAGTCTCATTGTTCTCAAGCAGCGCGTTGTGCGAGGCACTTGACCCAGAATCATAGTAAGAGAATCACATCAACTGCCGAGTTCTTCTGCCGTTAGTTCATTTCTCCGATCGAGCACAAATAAGACAGATGTGGCTTGATGTGCTTCACGCAGGCCTACATGTAATACTGAACAATGGAAGAAGTGTATTGCTTATTTCTGATGAGGTTCGCTTGCTGCAGGCAGGCAATAGACTGGACTTTATTATTTGTGGAAGGAGGTGTAGTTTGCGGCTGGTTTCTTGGACTATCCGGTGCCTCAGTGGCGTGGTTGCTCTTCCTATTGAGCGTAATGGCCACGTCTCTGAAGGAAAGTGACACATTGAAGATAGACGTTACTGTATATCAGCACAATCCTGACCTCGTGTGGGGAACGGTTTTTATAGCGCTGAGTGTTACGTGTGGCTGGCTTCTCGGAATAGCGGAGCTCTCTGTGGCGTGGCTACTGTTGCTATTAGCCGCGGTAACGACTATGTTTGCGGAGTACGAAACATTAACGAACACCGGAAAGATGTTGAAGGGTGACATTCAGTTCAACTGGACGCTAGTGTTCGTGACAATGGGTGTGATGTGCAGTTGGATTGTGGGGATTTCTGGACTGTCTGTGGCATGTCTGCTATCCTTGTTGGTTCTAGTAATTACAGAGTTCTGGGATGTTCAGGCATTAAGACCGGATATTACGTGTTTGCAGCGAGATGCCCAGCTGAGCTGGACGCTAATATTTGTGGCGGCGAGCGTCGTCTGTAGCTGGCTTCTGGGCACAACTGGATTGTCTATGGCATGGCTGTTACTCCTCCTGGCTTTGGTTGCTGCCGTCTGGAAAGCTAGTCTCGTGAGACTGGTGGAAGCTGCTATCAACTATGAGACCCTGCGCGTCCGACGGAGACGGGCCCTCAGTCAGGACGAAACTGCCGAATGGTTCAATTTCCTCGTCAACCGATGGTGAGTAAATATAGCTATACTTGAGATCATAGAATAGAAGTAACACCACAGTCTACTATATACATTCACGAAGCTCAATACGTAGAAATATGCATCCATAGATAGTTGCTAACCACTAGGATCGCTAATATCGCCTCATTACAGACGATGCGAAATAGTACCAGCACAGTCTATTGTTCCTAGCACCCTCACAACTCAAGCTTCGTGACTGTATAGTACTAGACTGTGGTAATACTTAATTTTCAAGGTTGGTCAGACAAAACCATTATTTTGGTAGTGAATAGCACGCGTTATTCAAACTTACCTGCAGCACACTACTTGACCCAGCGACTGGTTGCAGCGAGCAGCATTTAGCAAGGATTAGTTAGGGCTGCCTAGCATAAAAGTGAAACACTTCCATAGCTTGTTAATAGGTTAATTAATGAGTTGACGCTGCGCCACTATGCGGATATTAAGTTAGTGAGTCCAAGGATCTCACGTGTTGAGCAACTCCATGTAGGGTATTTTTTTTAATCTACAAGTTCACATTACACGTTAAACAGTTTTTTTGTCGTTTTTTAATTTGTGTCCTTGTTCTTCCAAGCACTCCTGCACTGGGCGATATTAGACAGTGACCTTTGGTCCTGTTGCCTATTTAGGGGTCCCACATGGTGGTGTCTTGTGCCCACCTGTCCTGGTATTGTCTCGCTAAATATTCTCCCCCTTCCACTTTATGGTTGCAGCCCCTTGTCCGATGTACTCCGAAGCTGTAAATTCTTGGAGCTCTTTATTGGAGATTCTGTCTCTCGATGTTATGTCTAGTGGGCTATCTTCCTTTCCATTCTTCTTTGGCATGCTCCCATGTTTTTCCGCTGTCTTTCTGTAAGGGACCAAGTTTCGCATCCGGATAGCAGCACTGGTAGGACACAAGGATTGAATGCCTCTATTTTCAGTTTCCGGTTTAATCAAGAAAATACACCTTAAAGTCGTAAGTACCAACTAACTACAGTAGTTAAAATAAAAATTGTTGCTTACCGCTCAGTTTTAATAATTTGTACGCTTCCTCAAGACAAATGAAGGAGTTCTCAGTATATTTGGTCGGGAAAACAGGCCGTCAGCTGAAATAAATAATTACACCTACTTCATGTTTTATAAAAAACCAGAAAACTAGAAAATAATTTTCGTTATAAAAATAGGCCTAATCAAAATATCCATAAAATATGCTCTTAATGTCGAAATATGCACAAACGTCCAAAATATGCACATGTATGCACGAACCACCATGCATCATTCATCTTAAAATAAACATGAAATATGCGGCTTCGGCACAAATATGCACTTGCACATATTTCTGATCACTAGGACTGAAAAAAAGTATTGGTTATAGGCTACGCTGCATTGTACGTAGAATCCTGTGTTTACAAAATGCAACAATGATACAACTTCACGTCACTCAAGCGTAGAATCGGATGTTCACTCTTTCTGCTCCTCACAGACAGTAGAGACACCCGGCAACGCGACGCATTCTGTAAACAATGTTTATAGAAGTTACATCTACTACCCTGATACCAATACTTTTCTTCAGCCGTACTGATCATTAATGATGGTGATAACAAAAATATTGATTCCAAATATTTCACCGTTATACAAATTCTAAGTTTATAAATTAAATGGATCAAATTTATTGCTGTACAGTTTGGCATTTTTATTATCTTTGGAGGCAGGGGAAAAGATTCAGAATTTCTATTATGGAAGAGTTTGTGATTTCTGATGCATTTCATAGGAGTATGAAATGTAACGTATTTGTGAAACATTCTCTTGAACCTTTGATAACAATAGGTCATAAAAATGGCATCTGAATTGTGAACTGAGACACATACCACAATTTTCTCGCAACTATTATTCAGTCATTGGCCAGGAAATATATTCATATAAGAATATAATGATGTGAATTTGCGTTGGATACTTTCTAATTTAGCGGAATTTCTTGTAATGAAAAAAAAAAAATATTACAGTGATGTTATTGAGAGTAAGTAATGAATACTCTAAGAGACAAACGTCTCTCTCATTTTTAGGAATTTACCCAATTTTTTAGATTCGACATTTTTACATTATTTATCATAGTTGGTTTATTTTCATTGCCGAAAATGTGACAGAAAAAATAATTGGCTATTCTCAGCTCGAGCCTATTCGACTAAAACATAGAGCAGTAAATATTTTACAAGCAAATTTAATCTTGACTAATACAAATCCGAAAATAATGTTCCACAAAAATGTCTCGCAAATTTGTATTTTATTACTCCAAACTTATTAGTTGTATGTGACAGTTTGTATTCCACATTATAGTAGCGTATTACTAACCGAGTATCTTATTGATATTTTATGAAGTACATTTACATGAACTGATTCACATACGTGCTCCTATTTTATTGTAGTAGTTACAGTATTGATAAAGCTAATGAGATGTGGATCGCACTTGAAGAAAGACCAAACGGCTCTGTTTTTGAAGAGGAGAGCGCGACTTTTGCATAATGTGGGATATAGATTTAGATAACTACTCCAATTACACTACGCACTTAATTACCAGACATTAAAGTCGAGAAAACGCTTACTTTCAATCGTTTGGAACGTTAATGAATTTTGACGTCACATAGCTCTTAACTAATAAGTAACATACTCTAATAATATACAGGTGTGGAACAAACAGATAAGTCTTCACATTCCACAGGAACTTCAATTTATACCTTGCAAATTATTACTCCATCCTTTTGTAAAATAGGTCTCTGGTCTCGGCTTGATTGTTAACCATCTTAAATTTGTGCAACGCTAGCCGGCATCATTACACAAATGTGGATGTTGACTAGTGAGATTTTGATGTCCATATTTTCCATCCTGTTTTATTAGAGACTTTGTCGTGGTGACAAATGTTACTCAGAGTTTATTGTTGAGTAACGACGCCTCTGAATATTGCATATCATTTTTATTCATAAAGAAATGTACCTACATTTTATACGTAGTAAATCTACTACATCTTGCCAACGGCTTTACTTCCTCGTCTTGCTGACTTCCACAATAAGATTTTTTCCGCCTAAAAATTAGTAGAATTGAACCCATATAGATGAGTTCAGAAGCTGGTACGATAACTTAGCTGTGTACCAAGGAGTGCGACTATTATGATAATGCTGTATTCTGTCTCACAATATATTCAGAGAAAATAAATAAAAATGCCTATTAGGAAAAGTTCAAAATTTACCTACTAGTAGGCGTACTTATTGACAATGACGATAAATGTTTTACAGATTCTACCACGTACAAATACTATCAGATTTGAATTTTCAAGAACTTTTTGATTTTAATTATATGACATTGGTTGGACTATTAAGTTTATTATACGAGGGAGAGCCACTAACAGTAAGTTACAAATTGAAGTATTGACCTACAATAAAATTCTGAACGAGGCGCTAGAAGCTATAACTGCTTGACGACAGTATTATAGATGTTCGCCTAAGCGAAACAAAGAAGCAACAGTTGCAAAATAGCGATATCTGTACAAGAAAGTTGATCCGAGCATTATGCACGCTTTGCCTCGGGCTGATAATGCAGCCCTCAAAATTCATAACCAGTGACTATCCGAGCTAACATATCGTCTCTTCCATCCTGTCTGCTCTGATCAAGTCACCAACCTGTAATGAATTTTCCTCTCACAATCTCCATTGGCCAACCGACTGTGTGTTCAGAGAACCTCTGCACCCAATTGTAGACAACTTGACGCGACAGTCAATACACTCCATATTTTTTGCTGCCAGACATTTTGCACAGAAAAATCGTATAATGGAGCGTTGCTGAACAACTTATCCTGTCTGTGATTCCCGTTGTTTTTCTAAGGCTAAGACAAAAATGTGATGGCTTTCGCATATTGTCTTCGATAATTGGAGCGAGTTTACTCGAGTGTCATTCGCACAGTGCAAGAGCTCGGACCCCTTCCCTTCTCTTACGAGGACTGCAATATTCCTACTCGATGTGCACATTTCTTCGACGATTCTGACCTGTTGCTGTTCTGTCATGCTTCTCCCCTCCTATGTGGTAGCTATTAGGTTTTTCTCAGCCCAAAATTGCCTTTAAAGGGCGCATTTTCGCGTACCTTTCAAATGTTTCTCCTCCAAATTCCCCATTGACATTGACAAAGACAATGGTATAGTCTTGCAGGGGTGTCGCCATCTTGCAACTGCTGCTTTTTTCTTTCGCTTGTGTCGCTTGTGCTCACATCGATAACCTTGACAACTGGATGGTACTATTACCACAGTCTAGTATATACAGTCACGAAGCTTGAGTTGTGAGGGTGCTAGGAACAATAGACTGTTCCGGTAGTATTTCGCATTGTCTGTAATAAGGCTATATTAGCGATCCCAGTGATTAGCAACTATCTATGGATGCATATTTACTACGTATTGAGCTTCGTGACTGTATATACTAGACTGTGCTACTATCTAGCGGAGATACTTTTGGCGCTTTATTAAAAATAATGTAGGTCACTACTTCCATTTGTAACTTAGTGTCGAAGAAAAAATCTTTGATTGTGCAA